>NC_000086.7:84681665-84981665 GCF_000001635.26 Mus musculus
ATGTTTTTCTGTTTTTTTTAAGGTAATTGAAACAATTGAGTAAGTTTACTACATATTGGCCTCATTTTGCAGAAAACCATCAATAAATAGTCATTACTATCATTGCTTGAAAATGCTGTGACTTTTAAATCTAGCAAAACTGGAGATAACATGAGGCTGTGTTTGCTAGACCTAAGTGACAGTTTAATAGTAACAGTTATTGTCTGACATCATAACTAGTTGATACCTTCATATCCTTGCTTAAATTCATGGATAAACATTAAAATGCCACTTCCTTGGAGAAGCATCCAGTTTTGTTTCTGACATAATCTTTCCATGAACCTATGTGTTCTGTTGTACATGAATGATGCATGTAGCATAAAATCCAAAGCCACTTATTCACTACCTTATGTCTCCACACTTGTACTTGCTTTTTCTTCACCAGTGATTGATATGGGAGACACCACACTGTGGAAGGTGCTATCCCTGGGCAGGCTGATCAAGTCATGATAAGCAATCCAGTAATCAGTACTCCTTCATGGCCTCTGCATCAGCTCCTGCCTGTAGGTTCGTGCTCTATTTGTATTTATGGCCTGGCTACGATGTGGAACTGGAAACTGAAGTAAACTCTCTTCTCCCCATGTTGCTTTTGGTCATAATGTTTTGTAACTGCAGTAGAACCCTTAACTAAGACAGCCACAAAAATTGTACTTATTTTTATAGCATTTATACACCCATCTACTTGAGTTTACTATTTAATATTATAACAATTTCATCATCAAATAATAAGTTACTTCTTAAAAGAGTAATTATGGGTAGTTAATATAGTAATGTAGGTATGAAAATAAATTTGTGCTTATTAAAACAAAATAAGGTATCTTACTTAGTAATTCAGACCACTGAAGTAGCCAAATACCAGTGTTTCAATATCAGTTTCCTCAGTTCAAGTGATGAGATGAGATGAGAGCTGTACCCAAGCTGTGCAAGTACATGGCTTGAGCTGAACTGACAGCATTTGCTTCTCTCTTCTACCTATGCCTAGGCCTTAGTCTGGAAGCTTCTAGCCTCCATCCACTCTAGTCTTCTAAGCTGACTGATTCAATCTGGCTTCTCTCAGCTTCTGACTGAATTTACTATTTACTTGTCCGTATATACTAATTTTGGCAATATATTCTAATCTTCTGGCTCCTCTTATGCTCTGGCTTATTCTGTGTTGACCTGTGTCCATCTTCTTCTCTCTGTAACCTGTCTCTGTAAAACTATCATGGTAAAGCTAAACGACTATACATACACCCACTACACCTCTCTCTCTCTCTCTCTCTCTCTCTCTCTCTCTCTCTCTCTCTCTCTCTCTCCTCTTGAGTAGCCTCTCTTTCATGTACTGATCTCATGTGATTTGGACACTTCCCATCTCTGACTCATTCTGCCAAATCTTTCTCTGATTCATCACTTTGTCTGCCCCTCACTTAGATGTCACTTTCAAACATGGCTGCTTCCTTCTATAAACTAACCTTACCCTTCATTGTTGGTGGTTAAAGGAGTGTACTAAGAATATCATACTATAATCCAAAGCATGTCTGCTTTCTGGCCATATCAGATCTTTGAATGTGATCCCTTGCCAGAGCAGCCATGTTGCTAAATTAAAGTTTTTTCTGCAGCAATGAACATGAAACTTATTTTATGAAAACTCATTGCACCTAGCTAGATGCAGTCCATTAGAAAGAATTATTATAATTAAAGTTCAGAATTTACCATTAAAAAAAGACTAAGCACCTTTGTTTTCTATTCTACTAGAATGTCTTGTCAGGAGTGTTGGCCTTGCCTTTAGAACTTTAACTTTGACCTATATTTTATTAAGTCATTATTCATTATGTTGTAGTATGACATACTAAGTAGGTGTGAGGGTTTTAAAATTAGATTCTTCTATTTCTTTTTATATTAACTCTGTATAAGCTATCATTGATTAATTTGAATCTGTTACCATTTTATGGCAAGTGTTGACACAGGCAAGTGAGAATTAATATAAAGATGAAACAATTTTGTAAATACCACCCTCCGAAATCAATCAGTGTGCCATGTGCCATTTTAAATTAGCAAGGCCAGCTCTCAACAAAGATACAGCACAGCATGACTTTATGTAGTGCAATAATATTGCTGAAATAATGGGTAAAGCAACATTTTCTACATAAAATCTTTCTTTTCTAGTGTTCATGCAGCTTTTAGTTCGCTGAAATGAGCATATTACTCAGTTCCAGAATTAGGAGCGTGCCTTTGTGAAAGACTCAGTTCACATTATGATCACTCATTCAACAACATTCTTAAGGGTTTGCAGTGCATAAAGCACAACATTAACCAGTGTATGGCAGAGCTTCTCAAACTCAGATGATTTCTGAAGAAAACTTAGTCTAAGGAGGAATCCTGAGAAAAGAGTAGGGTATAGTGGAAAGAAATCATGTTATCTAGCCATCCCTCTTTATTAGAAAAGCATGTCCTTTATTCCAAAGAAAGTGAGACATTTGAATTAAGATGAATATATGTAGGTAGACAGTTACATAGGGAAGAAGACAGAGATGGATGGACAGATATTGACAGAGAGTTTTTTGTTATTATTAAACTACCCCATCATTTTCAATATGCTGGAAAAGCATATTATGAGTTTTCTTCTGTTTTATTACTTTATCTTGAAAAATATCCTTTAGTATCAATGTTGACTGTATTTTTAAATGTACCACATATTTTCAACAGTTACTCTGTAAAACATATCAACCCCTCAATATATTACTGACCCACTCTAAAATGTATTATTTTAAAAGAATAAGAATACTATGGCTTGCTGGATTGTGGGTTGATGGTCTTCATTGGGAGTTCATCTGGTGTGGCTGTATTTACATGTATAGAGCATGGGTGGCTAAAAGCTCATGTGTCCAGATTACATATATTGACACTGCTCTGCTGTTCCTGCCTTACATATTTTACTGGCACAGTAGTTCAAGCATTTACAGACACACACGAATGATTAGACCTGGAAACTTAAACAGCTTTTAAGCCCTTTCTTCTGTAAAGCCCATTAGCATCTTAGTGGCTAACATACATTTTATTTCTCCCTGAAATAGTTAGAATAGTGGCTTCCACAAAGATGTCAATATCCAATACTTGTCACTGTGTTGCTCCATGGTATTAGAGGATTAAGATCTCAGATGATATCAGTTGAGTAACTCTGAAATGGAAAGTTTAATTTGCATTATCTAATTAGACCTTCATGAACTTAATATAAAGGATCCATAGAAGTAAAGAGAGAAACAAGGGAATAGGAGGCAGAGACAAAGAAAATATGAAGATGCTATATTACTCTTTGAGGATGAAGAATGTTTCCATTAACTGAACAGTGTGGACAGATTAAAGTAGCTCGGAAAGGCAGATGCAAAGTTCCACTGAAACTGCCAGAAGGAACACAGCCCCATCAACACTTTAAATTCAATCACTGAAACCCATGTTTAACTTCTGACTTCCAAAACTGTAAATAACCAGGCTGAGTCAAATTGTCAAATTTCCATTGTACAGATGGAATTGTAATCTCGGATGCCTTCCATTGTTTGATCCTTTTACAATTTTCTAGCCTATCATTTAATGGGTGTTTTTCTTAAAATCAGCTCATCTTTGTTTTTCCTTTTTAGCACGGGCCTAATAATTGCTATAAAATTGTTGTTTGACATTTTAGTTTTCTCTCCCCTAGTTGACCTGAAATGATTATTACTAAGTTATTTTTTGTATAACATCAGAGAACAACTCCAAGACAGTATTAAGTACATTGAATTTGGGGAAACATGAGTATGAAGATGAGAAGAAAGAAAAGATTGTGTAAAGATGAGCATCTCCTAAGGGAAGTATTAGGACATTGTGTAGAATATGGAGCACACAAAGGTGCAGGGAGAAAGTTGACCAGTTCACTGTGACTCCAACATCAGCACCAATTTTGTATCAAGCAGTATGAAAGTTGATTATCTTAGTTTATCTTCTTGTTGCATTGTCCTTTTCTGTGGCTGACATGTGTACCAGGATATCCACCTGTCTTTTGGCTAAAGATGAATTTACTATAATCCTTCTTGGAATCTTCTGATCCCAACTCTTTGGCCAACATAAACACTTATTCCTTTCTAGAATAAAAAGCCCAAATGTCATGACAGTTCTCTTCAATCTTTTAGATACCATGAGCAAATAAGGTGACTCATGGCTAAGCTGTCAAAAGTGCCTTCAGTTAGTGCTTATCTGTCCAGAATTTAAAACAAGCTATCTACAATACACATAACTTAAAGATTGTGCATTGTAAAACCTTGTTTCAGAGCATTTGTCAAATATGAACTTCTTTAAGGCAATGCTTTTGTCTTAGTAACAATTTTAATCATTATTTATAGCGTGGTATATTGTGTCAATAATTACTGATTTGAGTGAAACTAAGTCAATAGCAAGTAAGTTGTACAAAACCACATATTACACTGTTTTCCTCACTTCCCATCACTATCATCCAGCAACAGTGATATAGGCTGTTATACCTCATCTCTAGAACAAGATCATCTTAGTTTCCTGAATTTTAAAATACATGAAATAAATCTCAAATTTGCCTTATTATCCGATGGGATTTCTAAGTAAATTTTTTTGCCTTATGGACTTGGCACTCCATGTGTTAGGAAGAAACATGGAAATGTCAATGGTTTTAAAACCGACAGTATTATTGACTTCTCCTCCTTGCCTACCTTCTCTGATGTTTTGATAGGTTTTGTGAGGCGAATACTGTTAAACCTTTGTCAGTTTTTCTTACAGCTCTTCTCTAGTAGCTGTTAGAAGTAAGTGGAGACTGGATGGCACTGTACTGTACTAGAACGAACATAAAACTAAGAGTTAGGGGCCCTGGATTCCAATAAAAGCTCTGAGTGGAATTTGGGGTAAACCACTTAATTTCTCTCTGCATCAATCTCCACATCTGTGAAATAAGATTAATGATACCTGTCTTGCCAGTGCTTCAAGGTTGTCTGAGGTTCACAGGCACTTTCCACTCCATATAGCCTATAAATCTCTAGTGCCCACAGACAACTTATAGTTCCATGGTAAATTAAATATTTCCAAGATTTTTAAAAATCGATGACCAGTGCAAATCCAATCTAACATAATATGTTAATTGTCAATCTATGTGACAATCTGTCTGGTTACTGATGTTAAGGGAAGTTGTTATAGATTTAAAATAGGGAAAAGCACTTATATTATATAATCAACTTGTGTTTTTATCAATATCATTCACTTCAAAAAATGTAATTGGGATTCAATATTAGGCAGATTCATGCATTTTATTAATTTTCAAAAAATATGGAAAGGGACTGCTTTTAAATATAACTTGGAATTTTCTTACATTAAACTTAATCTATCACACAAGATGGGGAAACACGTAGTTGAGATACTCACCAGGATCCTGAAATTAAAGCAAAGGTTTTCAAAGTTAATTTCAATTTTGCTTTTACAAGTGAAAGGGTATTAGTTTTGGTAGAAGTGAAGGATACTAGATTGAAAAAAATAGGAATAACATTTGTAAGCTCATTTAAAAAAATGTTTTGGGTATTCTAAGTTTCTGGGCTAATATCCACTTATCAGTGAGTACATATCATGTGAGTTCTTTTGTGATTGAGTTACCTCACTCAGGATGATGCCCTCCAGGTCCACCCATTTGCCTAGAAATTTCATAAATTCATTCTTTTTAATAGCTGAGTAGTACTCCATTGTGTAAATGTACCACATTTTCTGTATCCATTCCTCTGATGAGGGGCATCTGGGTTCTTTCCAGGTTCTGGCTATTATAAATAAGGCTGCTATGAACATAGTGGAGGATGTGTCCTTCTTACCAGTTGGAACATCTTCTGGATATATGCCCAGGAGAGTTATTGCGGGACCCTCCAGTAGTACTATGTTCAATTTTTTGATGAACCACCAGACTGATTTCCAGAGAGGTTGTACAAGCTTGCAATCCCACCAACAATGGAGGAGTGTTCCTCTTTCTCCACATCTTTGCCAGCATCTGCTGTCACCTGAATTTTTCATCTTAGCCATTCTGACTGGTGTGATGTGGAATCTCAGGGTTGTTTTGATTTGCATTTCCCTGGTGATTAAGGATGCTGAAGATTTTTTCAGGTGCTTCTCAGCCATTCAGTATTCCTCAGGTGAGAATTCTTTGTTTAGCTCTGAGCCCCATTTTTAATGGGGTTACTTGATTTTCTGGAGTCCACCTTCTTGAGTTCTTTAAGATACAATTTGCAAAACACATGAAACTCAAGAAGAATGAAGACCAAAGTGTGGACACTTTGCCCCTTCTTAGAATTGAGAACAAAACACCCATGGAAGGTGTTACAGAGACAAAGTTTGGAGCTGAGACGAAAGGATGGACCATCTAGAGACTGCCATACCTGGGGACCCATCCCATAATCAACCTCCAAACACTGATACCATTGCACACACTAGCAAGATTTTGCTGAAAGGACCCTGATATAGCTGTCTCTTGTGAGGCTATGCCGGGGCCTGGCAAACACAGAAGTGGATGCTCACAGTCACTATTGGATGGATCACAGGGCCCCCAATGGAGGAGCTAGAGAAAGTACCCAAGGAGCTAAAGGGGTCTGCAACCCTATAGGTGGAACAACAATATGAACTAACCAGTATCCCCCGGAGCTCGTGTCTCTCCCTGCATATGTATCAGAAGATGGCCTAGTTGGTCATCAGTGGAAAGAGAGGCCCAATGGTCTTGCAAACTTTATATGCCTCAGTACAGGGGAACGCCAGGGCCAAGAAGTGGGAGTGGGCTGGTAGGGGAGTGGGGGGTGGTATGGGGGACTTTTGGGATAGCATTGGAAATATAAATGAATAAAATACCTAATTAAAATAAAATTTAAAAAAAAGATTTCTAAAAAACATGTTTTAATAAATTATTTTTTTATTCACTTTATATCCCAGTTGCCCACATCCCTCCTATCCTCTCACTCCTCTGTTTACAAATCCCTCCCTACATTACCCCCTCCTTCTCCTAACAGAAATGAAGCCCCATTGTGTAACACCCCACCCTGCAACATTCTGTTACACTAGCACTACTAGGACTAAGCAATTCCTCCCACTAAGGTCCACACAACCAGGCAGTCAATCCAGTTAGGGGAAGGGGATGCAATGCAATAGAGTCAGAAAGAGGCTCTGCTTTACATGTTAAGGGACCCATATGAAGACGAAGCTGCTCATCTGCTACAAATGTGTAGGAAGCTGAGGTCTAGCCCCTGCATATTCTTTGTTTGTTGGTTCTGCTTCTGTGAGCCTTCAAGTTCTCAGGTCAGGTGGCTCTGTAGGTCTTCTTGTAGAATCCTTGACCCCTCCAGTTTGCTCAATTCTATCCCCCATTCTTCTACATGACTCTATGAGCACCACCTGATGTTTGACTGTGGGTCTTTGCATCTATTTTCATCTGTTGCTGCATAATGTCTCTCAGATGATAGTTGCGTTAGGCTTCTGTCTACAAGCATAGCAGAGTATCATTAATAGTGTCATGGTTGGCTCTCTCACGTGGAATGGGTCTCAAGTTGGAGCAGTTATTGCTTGGCAATACCTTCTGTCTCTGCTCTATCTTTATCCCTGCACACCTTATAGGTAGAACAAATTTTGGGTGGAAGGTTTGTGTGGGTTTGTTGATGTCCCCTTCCATCCACTGGAAGCCCTGCCTGGCTACAGCAGCTGGTACAACCATTGCAAAAATCAGTTTGGCTGTTTCTAAGAAAACTGAAAACAGTTCTACCCCAAGACCCATCTATGCCACTCCTGGGCATATACTAAAAATTTCCCCTCTATACTACAAGGACATTTGCTCAACTATGTTTATAACAGCTTTATTCTTAATAGCCAGAAATTAGAAACAGCCTAGGTGTTCCCCAAGTGAAGAATGGATAAAGAAAATGTTGTACATCTATACAATGGCATGCTATCTAGTTATTGAAAACAAAGATCATGAATTTTGCAGGCAAATGGATTGGATGGAACTAGAAAATATTATCCTGAGCAAGGTAACCAAAACCCAGACGTGTGTGGTATGTATTCACTTATAAGTGAACATTAGCCTTAAAGTATAGGATAACCATACTAAAATGCACAGACCCAAAGAAACTAAGGAATAAGGAGTGCCCAAGGGAATATTATGAATCTCACTTAGAAGTGAAAGCAAAATAGTCTCGGGGGTGGATGGAGGTAGAGTAATGTGTGGTAGAGGGGGTAAGGAAAGAAACAGGGATAAGGACCAGGTGTAGGGATAACTGAAGAGAGAGGGCTGGGTTAGTGAACGGCAGTCAATGTGTGTATGGGGCCTCTCTGTATCTGGAGATCTCTAACAAGGAGTTTCTAGGGAGTCTATGGTGGTGAACCGAGCTGAGACTCCTACCAGTGGGCGATATGGATATTGAAGTACGCTCCTTTATTAACCATCATTCTCTTCCAAGGCATGTAGGAACTCTTTGTCTCTGTCTCTAGATTGATATCCTTTCTTTGCCTTTAAAAAATTTTTAGCCAAAATGAATTGTTACGGCTCCTTAAAAGACCATGCAAAATCAATATTGTCCAATGCTAATATTTTGAAATGTGATATTGTAATTACTTACCAAGTGAACATTAATCACTACTAGATTAGAATGGAATTACCTGTTATATTCATATTAATAGCAAATGAGCTTTCCCTGATTGATGTTGTTGTAATGAATACAAAAGAAATTAATAATGATCTGGCACTCACTGAAAGAGGTGTAGTCATTAAGAGTATGCCATCAAAAGCAAGTAATACTTGACAATAAGCTAGTATTAATTACAATAAAATCACAATGAACTACTGAATTACTTATAGTAATAGTATAAAGATATTATACTGTTGAGATTAATGTGATTGTAGTATATTTTATAAAGATTAATAATAACTAACCATTTAAAATATTTAGGAAGCAAGTGTTTGTTTGTTTATGTTTGCTGAATGGCAGCTAGTTTCTTAGGACAGGAACAGCAATGAACAGTAATAAACATTACATGCAGTATAAAAATTCCTTTAATTTTCTCTGAAAATATGCGTTTTGATTTTGTCACATTTACTTATTTACAATAGGATATTCTAGTGGATTTCTAAACTTTGGTTATAGTTTTCACTAGTTTCTACTTTAAAAAGCAAGACAATAAAAAATAAACTGATATTTTTGACAGCTGATCTAATTGATGTTAAGGAGAACACTAGTCAGAAATGAGCATTAGAAGCATAGAAATAGAACTAAATTTTGTATACATTGTTTCTAAGTACTAACTATGCATACACACATCTAATGGGATTCATCCAGGGTGCTTTGTGTCTTTAAAAAATTCAACTTAAAAATTTTATGAGGTAACAATTCTATGCTCATAACTCAGAAAATGTTTCATTATGCTAGTTACCTGTAATTTTTTTCTGTATGGAACATTGTTTAGAATAGTTTAAAACCATATTAAAATACCTATACCACTTGTGTTTTGCAGAGTTAACATTTTAAAAGATTATAATATATCTTTCTTCAAATGAATCCACATCAATATTGGTGAAATACAAGTGAAGTATGGATTTAAATAGAGTAGTATCCCACAAATGCCATTCTACTAGCTTTGGTAATATGCTACAGTTAAGGGGTTCTTATATGGAAAAACAAAGTAAAGGGTGAATAAAATTTGTATTATGTTATTTCCTGTTAATATAAAAAATACTTTGAAGCACAATGTTAATTAAGGAAAGATCTAAATGTAAGCTTTAAGAAAGTGCTATCTTTCTTTTGTAGCTGATCTAAACTGAAATTTAATGATACATGCTTCAGATTTAAACAACCAGATATTGATGGCTGTGTGTATTTTCTTATAAAATAGACATATTTTATCTTGATTTTAGTGATCCCTGTTGTATAATACAATGTCAAAGGAAAGCTGAGGTGTCTACTCAACATTCATTCATAAACAAAGCACCAGAGTGAGTGAAGAAGTCAGAGCTAAGGTGTAACAGTAAACTCAGCTGTAGTATCAGTGTGAGTTAATGCCTGCTGTGACAATTATTATTCTTACTTTATTAACTTTATAATTAAATTGCTGAGCTGCCCTCAGTGTCTTTCAAGTAGTGGGTATTGCAGTTCTTCCAGTAGTTCGCAATGTCAGTTGTGTTCACTAACAGTAATATAATTCAGCACACATATTGCTTCTGTAGGACCAATTTTATATTTGAAAGAAATTTAAATCTGTCCCAGAGATTCTCTGTAACTAGTATTATTTTTCAAGACAAAAGGTAAAATAGCAAAAACAAATGGAGCAGACCTTAAATTTATGTCTGACATTTGGTAAATGCACCTTGTTTTCAACAAGAAGTTACTGGAGCACTGTTAATGTATAAAACAGAATATTTTTAAGTGTTCCTAGAAATCATATATTCTAATACATAAACTCCGTCACTTTAGATTAACCTCAGATTATTATCATATGCTTTTTTGTTTGTTTGTTTTTTATTAGATATTTTCTTTATTTACATTTCAAATGTTATCCCCTTTCCTAGTTTCCCCTCTGAAAACCCCCTGTCCCATCATCCCCCCTTCCCCTTCTCACTAACCGGCACACTCCTGCTTCTTGGCCCTGGCAGTCCCTTACACTGGGACATTGAGCCTTTACAGGATCAAAGGCCTCTCCTCCCATTGATAATGACCAACTAGGCCATCCTTGTTACATATATCATATACTTTCACTTTATTTTTTATTTATTTTATTGATGGTACTAGGAGTCAAACCCACACCCTCAGGTACATTCCCTAACCGATTTACCATTTACTGTAGGGTTTAGTAATAAATATTTTGCCCTTGTTTTGAAGCCATGAAATATTCCACATCTCATTTTAATGGGCCATTTGTACACAGGAGGGGTATTTGCAAAGTATTGGGGAAAATGCACCTTTCTTTTTTCGTGTTATTTTTATTGGCTATTTTATTTATTTACATTTCAAATGTTATCCACCTTTTTAAAATTTTTGTTAGATATTTTCTTCATTTACATTTCAAATGCTATCCCAAAAGTCCTGTATGCCCTCCCCTCCCTCCGCTTCCCTACCCGCTTACTACCACTTCTTGGCCCTGGCATTCCCCTGTACTGGGGCATATAACGTTTGCAAGACCAATGGGCCTCTCTTCCCACTGATGGCCAAGTAGGTCATCTTCTCCTACATATGCAACTAGCAACATAGCTCTGGAGGGTACTGGTTAGTTCATATTGTTGATCCTTCTATAGGGTTGCAGAACCCTTCAGCTCCTTGGGTACTTTCTCTAGCTACTCCATTGGGGGTCCTGTGTTCCATCCAATAGCTGACTGTGAGCACCCACTTCTGTGTTTGCCAGGCACTGGCATGGCCTCACAAGAGACAGCTATATCAGGGTCCTTACAGCAAAATCTTGCTGGCATATGCAATAGTGTCTGGGTTTGGTGGCTGACTATGGGATGGACCCCTGGGTGGGGGCAGTCTCTGGATGGTCCTTCCTCTTATCTTAGCTCCAAACTTTGTCTCTGTAACACCTTCCATGGGTATTAATGAAATCATAGTTTCCTTTTTTTTCTCCAGCAAAGGAGCTGAAGGTTGTATTATTTTTAATATGGACATAGAAGATGTGAATTTGCTAACAGCTAAGAAGAGGAGAAAAAATAGAGTAAGGGATCACAACTGAATATGCTATTTTATAAGAAAAGAGAGGGAAAAGAATAATTAATTGGTTTATTTTCAATTAAGTGACTATTTCCTCAATAACTGGGCTCCTGTATATAAAGAAAACATCTTTACAGGGTATTAAAATGTGTTCAGGTTGACTCTAAACTCCAAATTCTGGTTTGAATCTAATTTCTATACTTCTGTTTAAAATATTCAGTTTCTGAGTGCATTCAGCACAATTTCCTTGTTACATTGTCTTCTTCAGACTCTCACCCTCCACAGGATACTGTTTTAAACTGAAGCTGGGAGTAGAGGTTGAGATTGTGAAGATGATACTAAAACACTATAAAGTACTTACCACAGCGCCTAGTAGACAATGAAGCCTTTGTTGTTAGAAGCCTCATTTCTATTATCATTATCATAACTAGTAATAATGAATCCTGGCTGTTGGATGAATTGGTTCTGTATCTCTTATCTCAGAGCCAAAATGCATTAAAGAGTCTTTTATCTCTTACTTTTGATGTTGCATTAGAAATACTAATAGTAATGTGTCTCATTTGTGAAGGTCCCTTTATAGTAACACTTTTAAAATACCTTTATTATGATATTTTAGTAAATATCAAAAAGAGGTTTAGAAATCTAGAATTCAAAAGAGTGTAAATCAGGGAAGTAAATATTTTATCAACAGATTCTTTTAAATCTTTTTTTTTCCTGGTACCATGGATTGAATCTAGGTCTTTGTTGATGCTGATTAAATGCTCTACAACTTAGCTATCTCCACCCCAGAAAAATTTTCAGTTTAACTCACTCAAGTCTTCTCATATCTCAGATACCTAACAATGTAACCCTGGCAAACAAAATACTAAACCAAGAAGCAACTTCTGAGTGCATGCTTACTCACTTGGGAAAGATCTAGGAATGTGCAGGTTGGAATAACATAATCCCACTTTGGAAATGAGTATTTACACAATACAATTGCTAGTAGGTATATGAACAGACTGTTAAAATATTAGTATGGACCATATGCTTTTATCAGTATTCAAGTTTTTAGATCTACAAAATTACTAGATTTTTCCTATATTTTGTGTAACCTTAAGTTTAAAAAGACTCCAAACTATTTTGCAGTGAATAACAGTGACAAAAATAAATGTTCATAGATTACACCTGGGAAATTCAAGACCATAAAAATTCTAATGGGTATATAAAGCAGGTCTTATTTACAATTCTCTACTGGCTAAATTTTTATGACCACAAATCTTACCCTCTACCATTTGTTACAAGTCAAATATTATTTGTTAATTTTTACTTTCATAGATTGATTATAGAGTTTTTTTTTTCTTTAAATAGTGGGCCTTGAAACAACACCAAATTGAAAGAAGGAGGTTTTTTATTACCTACATTGATAAAAAACTGTGTACAAATCAGTAAGAATTATAAGGTGACAAATTTTGGGACTGTTAACTTAGCTTGAAAAACTCAAAATCAAGTTTTAATAACCTAGAAAGATTTTTGAGTGAGTTACACCAAATGTTGCAAAAAGAAAAAAATGAGTTATCTAAAAGATAAAATTAAAGGTATTAATCCAAATGCAGCTCAGAATATTTCCTGAGACTCTTTAATCCTTTCTGTGGAATCAATTGATTGCAGCCCCTACTCAGTCAAGGAGACCAGAAGTTCACTCTCCAGCAAAATTATACTAGAAAATCTAAGTTCTGAGAAAATTAGGAAGAGATGGTTAGATGAGATCACTCAAACCTTAGAAATGAGAATGGTGGGAAGGCACTTAACATGCACAATGATGAATCAAAATGCTAATGTCCTTCTTTCATCTAGGAAGACTGACAGAAAGTATATGCTTCCAAACAGTGGGCTAGATCATTTTTTTCTCCATAGAAAATGAAGGGGTCATAGAACACAAACTCTACTGGTATTTTTATTTGGGAGTCTGCACTCTGCACACAGGATGACATTCACCTCTTCAAACTAGAATGTATAGTTACATCTTAGTGCCTGAGGAATCTTGAATATGAGTGGGAAATAAAGACTCATCAGTTATTTGAAGGGTTTAAATCAAAATAAAAACATAGAGGAAAGGACAGAGAACATAGGGTAACTAGGCCTCTATAATTAACATTTACAGGAATATAAGAGAATATATTGAATTCATAAAGCAAAAAGACTATTTTATTAAAAAGTAAGAATCAGAGAACAAGGATGTATTCCTGGAAGATAAAACTGTCAATCCCAAGTTATAAAATTAAATTGAAATTGGAGGTTAAATCTTCAAGAAATCTGATAGAACAAAGACTAAGAAATGAACAATAAGAAATGAAAAGACAATAAAATCAAGGAATCGCTCCATTAAGTTCAATATCTGCATAAAGTAGTTACAGAGAATACAGAGGAAAAATTTACTAAAAATATGAGAACATATTTCCTAGAAAGGAAGACATTACTTTCAAATCTGCAAGTTCCAATTAAGTTACCAGCATAATATAGAAGACTAATCTCAAGGTATATTTGGCATTTCAGAAGTTCAATGAAATACTAAAATCTTCCAAAGAGAGAGAAATATTTAAACTAAGATGACTATATGTAGATATATAGGGAGAAAGATGGAGATGGATGGACGAAGGTTGAGAAAGTGCTGAGATAAATGGATGGATTGATAGTAGATTAGATAGATAGATAGATAGATAGATAGATAGATAGATAGATAGATAGATAGATAGATAGACAGACAGACAGACAGACAGATAGACACATAACAACCTGAACCTGAAGTATAAGGCAGTGGACCCCAAAAGCTATACCTTCAGCATGACTCCTGTGCTTAAATAAATTAAAAAAAAAAAAGACTCAAGGAACATCATGGAAGAGAGAACAGAGATATCAAGAACCAGAGTACCAAAACTTCCTCTGAAAGATAGTATCTCGTACATGTGACAGGGAAACTACATTCATGAAATCTCACTAATATGGTTGTTTAAACAAGATGTGACCAAGAACACCAACTGACATAGCAATGCACCTAGGGGAAATCTCACACAGCCCCAACCCTAGAGGAAAAACAATAAACAAACAGTGACTCCTGAGAGATGGAGAGTTCCTCTGCCCCGAGCATAAGCCAACTAATTTGTTATCTAGAACTAATAGGTTAGGCCTAAAAATATATGCATACAAGCAACATAAGCACTAAACAGGGTGTGTGTGTGTGTGTGTGTGTGTGTGTGTGTGTAAAACAATAATTAAAGACAAGGTTATGACAATCTGAATTTAATCTCTAGAACCCATAGGGTGAAAGAAAAAAAAACCTGATATCCACAAACTGTTCTTTGACCTCCATACATATACACATACAAAAATAAATTAAGCATGTAAAAATATTGAACCTTTCTTTATCTATTAAATAGTCTATAGTCGATATTCTTGCCAAAGAATGTACTGCAATTTCACACTTGTCAAATGTTCTTTCTTAAACTCTAGGTTCAATATATAGTATTCATAGAGTACTTAAAAAAGGACAGGTAGTGAAAAATGGTCCTCAAGTCACATGCACACAGCATGTATCAATCATTTTGTGTGAGAGTGTTGCTGGGTTATTTTCAGTTCATTAAAAATAAACTTCAGAAAATGCTCTGTGCTTTAATGATTTAATTCAGTCACCTCAAATCTCATGGGTAGTCAGGAACTTTTCTCAGAAGAGGGCAAATAGAACAGACAAATATTTCTGTTTTGATAAAGCAGGTAGAGAATGCTCTGTTATTAAGAGTCACTGATTTCATACAGACTCAATGATGCTTAAACATGTCAAGACAAGGACATGTAAATAAAAGCAAGTAGATATATTTCATCAGTGAATAATATGATTGGGGTTATTTAATTAAACAATAATAAATTAACTATTTTCCTCATTGTGTAAATAGGCAAAATAAGAAAAAGAAAAAGGAGGTTAGTAGAGACATATTTGTACACATAGAAACCATACTATAGGAACAATATTGAAGAAACTTGAAAATGTTTTACAATAACTGAAAGAAGATACGACATAACACATATTCCATGTGTGTGTAGAGTACCTAGAATAGACAAACCCATAGGAATAAATGCATTGTAGTGGTTCTCAAGGGACAGGAGAGGGTATAATGTAGAATGGCTGTTTTATAGGCACACAGTTTTATTTTGGAACGAGAGAAACATTTGGGAAATAGAGGTAGTGACTATGCATCATTGTAAATACACAAAAAGCTATTACATTGTTCACTTGAAAATGGATACTTCTGCATACCTACAATCGCTGCCCTTAAGAATTGAGATGAGATGAGTGTAAATTTGAGGCAAGGAGAGCCTACATGCTGAGACACTATCTCAAAAGAAAAAAGAAATTTAAAAATTAGTAAAATGGCCAAATTTATATTATGTAAATGTTATCTTCTTAACAAAAGAAAAATTAGGAAGTTATTTCAAAAAGAATTAAAAGTCATCTGTCCTGAGTTTAGCAATGTACTTGATCTAATTATAAGTAGATTTGGCCTGGACCTAGTGTGAAGTAATGACTCAGTCACACTGAGTAGGCTAGTGCTTTAGCTCTGAAGTACAATATTTGGTTAATATATGTGACTCCTTGGGCTCCAACTCCAGCATAATAACAACAACAACAACAATAACAACAATAATAATAAATAATTCTGAGCAGACAGTTACTAAACTGATAAATAAAATAAGTCTTCTATTTTTAACACACAATTGGAGGCTCAGATTTTAATCCAAATTATGAGTCAAAAGAGACCTTTAATCAAATTACTTAAGAGAAAAGCAAAGTATCCAAAGGTATTAAGAGCAATAAATAAGAGGACCAGGCGTTAAGTAAAAGAAAAAAAGATTTTCAATCTACCTGTCTCTGTGGATGTTCTAAATGTAGGAAAAATATTTTTGAAAGTTCTTTTCTGAGTAGGCAAAGGATCTGGCATATATCTACACCAAATCCTTGTGATCATTGGTCAAGACTACTTCCATGGGAAATTTTTTTCTACAGAATTTCTAGCCACTTTCACAAGAAAAAAAAATTAGTATCCAAAGACAGTAAAGAAAAATAATATGTAACTTCTCAGCTGAAATCCAGACTGGGGTACTTTGAAGTAATAATAATATTTTTATGTGAAGACATACATCTATGGAAGAAAGTTCATGAATATTCTCTTATAGTCAAAACTTTTCATTTGATGGATGCAAGATGTGTTAGTTAAGAGAAACTGGAAGAACAACTCCCAATGGTTGTACACAATTCTAATGAGATTTTATCTTGTTAAACAAACATAACATAAAATATATAAGTTGTAGATAGTATATCTTTTTAAAGAAATTGTTTTTCAAGAAGCATAAATAATGTCATAACTGTTATAAACAACCTATCGATGCCCATGCTTTTAGTTCACAATGTATTTTTCATGGCTAGGAAAAGGCTCTGTCAATATGTGCTTTTTGTTGAAGCATGAGGACCTAAGTTCAGATTCCTATCAGTCAGTAAAAAGCTGGGCTCTGTAATACATGAACATCTGTCATCCCAGCCCTGCTGAGGTAGAAACGGGAACAGCTGAGGGGCTCATTGACTTAGATAGTTTGCAAAATCTAAGGTCTAGTTCCAGTGAGAAATTTATCTCAAATAATAAGATAGAGGCGGTTAAAGAAAAATATGCAATATTGACTTCTGGCCTATATATACACTACACACATGTGAATCTACACACACATGTACACACACAAGTACATGTATACTCACTCCATACAGAAAGAGCAAAGGAGTTTTTCTCTAAAAGTACAGTACTTTTTTTTATCTGTTATTTTCTCAGATACTAAATGTATTTGTTTGTATGTATGTATGTTTGTTTGTATGTATGTATGTATGTATGTATGTATGTATATTCTCTCCTATAATACATCTCAACAACAGACTCCTCCCTCCACTTCTCCCAGTTCCTACCCACATCCCTTTTCCCCCAGAACTACTGCTACTCTATTTCCCTTCAGAAAATAGCAGACTACTCAGTGATATTAATCAAACATAGTATAACAAGATACAGTAAGAGTAAGCACTAGCCCTCATCAAGGCTAGACTAAGCAACACAATATGAGGGGAAGCATCCCAAGACCAGGCAAAAGCGTCAGAGATACCCATCTCCCACTGTTACGACTCCCACAAATACCCCCTAGCTAAACAACCAAACAACCACAGCATATATGGGGAGTATATAAATCAGATCCATGCAGACTTCTTGACTACTGCTTTAGTCTCTCTGAACCCATATGAACCTTGGTTTGGTGATTCTGTTCTGGTGGTATCCTTGACCCCCTCTGGCTCATATGATCCTTCCTCCCCCTCTTCTGTGGGGTTCCCCAAGCTCCTCCTAATGTATGGCTATGCTTCTCTATACCTGCTCCCATCAGTTGCTGGATAAAGCCTCTCTGAAGACAGTTGGTCTAGACACTATATTCATAAAACAGCAGTCCTTCATCTAAGATTATATTATACACAATGGAGACTGTATATATGTCAATATATTTTTTAATTTTCATAGTGCAGGTGAAGGTTCTACAACTAACATCAAGTGAATAATTCTACAATGCATTGAACCAGCCATCTAACAGTGGATGATTTTATCTAGTATATCCGTAGTGCCAATGTAGAAAAATCTTGCTGTAAATCAGCCATATGTTGTAAATTCTTTGTGATTATAAAGATATGTGATATATATGCTTTTCAGTATTGAGGTATTGAACATTCCAAATATGGCTAGTGTGAATGTTGGCCAAGTGGCATCCTGAAGAATTAAGTATGAATAACACATAGACTTCAAAGTCATAGCACTTAATTTTGTAGGGGAGGCAGATACATAATAGTAACTTACAATAATAGAGTGTGATAACATTGTAATAGAGGATTAATTCTGTGCTAAATTCTGGCACTAGAGTCCAGACAATTAACTGTTTTCTAGGGTAAATTTCTGTCCCTAGCATGGAATATTACATAACATATAAACATTTTATTCAATGCAAGAGAGTACATTTAAACCTTTTCTCACTTAACTCTATTACCAAAGAATGCATAAGGAAAGACTGGAATGTGATGAAGGAGAAGCTAGTCTTTAACAATTTTATTGAAGGCAATTTACTAAAGAAGTATATTAAAGTATTGGCATTCAAGTTTATTAAAGAATTAACATTTTGAGCTATAGAGGTGGTTCAGTGCTTAAGAGCACTGGCTGCTCTTCCAGAAGTCCTGAGTTTAATTCCCAGCAACCACATGGTAGCTCAAAACCTCTGTAATAGGATCTGATGCCCTCTTCTGGTGTGTCTGAAGAAAGCTAAAGTGTATTCATAAATAAAATAAATCTTTTTAAAAATTAACATACTACTCAGCAATGAAAAACAATGAATTTATTAAATTCCTAGGCAAATGGATGGATCTGGAGGGTATCATCCTGAGTGAGGTAACCCAATCACAAAAGAACTCACATGATATGCACTCACTGATAAGTGGATATTAGCCCAGAAACTTAGAATACCCAAGATACAATTCGCAAAACACATGAAACTCAAGAAGAAAGAAGACCAAAGTGTGGATGCTTTGCCCCTTCTTAGAATTGGGAAAAACACCCCTGGAAGGAGTTACAGAGACAAAGTTTGGAGCTGAGAGAAAAGGATGGACCATCTAGAAACTGCCCCACGCAGGGATCCATCCCATAATCAGCCACCAAACGCAGACACTATTGCATACAGCAGCAAGATTTTGCTGAAAGGACCCTGATATAGCTGTCTCTTGTGAGGCTATGCCAGTGCCTGGCAAAAACAGAAGTGGATGCTCACAGTCAGCTATTGGATGGAGCACAGGGCTCCCAATGGAGTAGCTAGAGAAAGTACCCAAGGAGCTGAAGGGGTTTGCAACCCCATAGGTGGAACAACAATATGAACTAGCCAGTACCCCCCAGAGCTCATGTCTCTAGCTGCATATGTAGCAGAAGATGGCCTAGTTGCCATCATTGGGAAGAAAGGCCCCTGGGTCTTGCAAACTTTAGATGCCCCTGTACAGGGGAACACCAGGGCCAAGAAGTGGGAGTGGGTGGGTAAGGGAGTGGGGGTGGGGGAGGGTATAGAAGACTTTTGGGATAGCATTTGAAATGTAAATGAAGAAAATACCTAATAAAATTTGGAAAAAATAACATTTTAATCAAGCTTAAACTTAATTTTGCATTTGAAACAAATTTGCTTAGATAAATTGTTAGTAAATATACATTTTTTAAAAAGGAAAAAAAGCATAGCTTTGCCATGTTTCCTAGAAAAGGCTACCTAAATGATGACAATATCAAGAGACATTCTAATTCAGAAAGGGAAAAAAAACCTCATAGGGGTCCAAACTCCAGTCAGAGAACTACAAGGTAACTGAAGACTGCTGAGAGATAAGGAATTAGTGCTGTCCAGTGATGAGATGCTTATTGGTTAGTCAATATAAAATGGACAGACCTGAAATCATATACATATAAAGAACAAAAATGGATTCAGCAGTTTTGTGTGTGTGTGTGTGTGTGTGTGTGTGTGTGTGTGTGTGTGTGTGAGAAAACAATAATAATGAAAGAAAAGAGGCTATCAATTTGAAAGAAAGTGAATTGAGTGACATGGGAGGTTTAAAGTGAGGGCTGGAAGGAGAAGGGGGAAGTGATGTAATTATATTTTAATTAAAAATATAGTTTAAAAATTGATGAGCCTATCCTAGCTATAAGAATATTAAAATCCAAATCTAAAATAGGTTATCCATTGTCACATATTTCTTTGAAGCTTAAGTAACTCAATATTCCCTGTAGAATACTCAATGATTCAAAGTGACATAAATTCTGTCAGCTCATTTCCCTTCCCAGTATGCTGGTGTAATTTGTATCCAAAGAAATCTATGAAAAACCTTATTAGTTTTGTGTGCCAGAACTCACTAAAGGGAATTTTCATTTCTAAATAAATAAATTATTGAAACCATAAAATAAATAATAGTAATAATATTATGGCCTAAAAATAAAAGGGAAATATCTTTAATTTAGAAGAGGAGAAAATTACATTTATTATCTTATTCTTCAGCTATTATTACATGTTTTCTCTGTCCTCTGAGAAATTATATATGGGTGACAAATATTTATTATTTATTAAATTTAAATAATACCCTTCTGGAGTATATAGTTTAACATCTTCCCCATCCCCTGATAATGAGCTGGGTTTGGTGACGTGCTTGCAAGAATGGAATATATAAAGATGAAATGAATGGCTTTACAATTGAAAAAACTTTGGCAGGCACTTCCAGAAGTAACTGATGCCAGTGCTGATGGTTCTATTATCAAGTCCTGTCTGACCTCATGTGATGAGTGAGACTTCACCTCACTGGTGTTCTTCCCCTAAACCCATAACCTCTACCTAATACATTCCAATTTTAAGAAGCATTCTACAATATATCTGACTAGTCTTCTTTAAAGTGTCAAGGACATAAACAGAAAAAAAAAGCCCTCAGAGATTGTCATAGACTTGACTAGAAAACCAAAACTGCGAGATAAAATTCATTTTAAGGTCGGAAATGTAAATTTAAAGCAGAAAAGGAAGATTAGTGGGAAAGGTGGTAAAATGTAAACAAATTTGGTTAATAGCATTATATCAGTATTTATTTATATGTTCAGGAAAATGTACCATGGGTATAAGATTATTTTCATCATGAGAAACTATGCAGCAGACACTCACAACTTGCTCTAATGCTAATATCAATTTCTCTCTTTCTTTCTGGCTCTGTTTCTGTTTTATGCAGTTTGGAACTGTACAGTTAGGTGCATGCACATTTATAATTGTCATTATTTCCTGGTGAATCTGCACTCTTATTGTTATGTAATGTCTTGTGACTAGTCTTTAAAGCCTATCTTATCTTACATAAATAGCTTTGCTTCTGCTTTTCTTTTATTATTTTTTATGTTCTAAAAGTTTTTCAGTGTTTTTAGTTTTAACCTACCTAGATTAAGTTTCGAAATAAATTTTTTAGGTTGAGCATTGTTAGATTTTTTTCAATATCAAATCTGTTTTCTGATTGGTATACTTTGACCATTCATATGTATGGTAATCATGAATAAGTAAAGGCATAAATCTCCGAGGTTATTATTCAATTTTGTTTTTTTTTCTCTTATGTCCTCTTTTTTTCTTTTACTTGAATCTCTTTAAATTGATTCATTGTTTTAATATAATTCTAATCAACATCTTATCTCCATTTTCTTCCTTTTTATTTTGGGAAGAAACTGTTTATTTGGCTTGTATATCCCAATATCAGTCCACTGTTGAAGGAAGTTAGAGCAGGAATTCAGAGAGAGGCAGGAACCATGGGGGAATACGATTAGCTGTTTTGCTTCTGTGGTTTGCTCAGCCCCTTTCTGAGGGGTGGACACCCCCATGGGTATCTCCCCACTCTGGCACATCAAGTCTCTGCTAGGCTAAACAAGAGTTATCTAAAAGTGTATGTGAAAAACTACCAAACATAGAATAAATAAAGGAGTCTTGAAAACTCAGACTAAACAGAGAACACTCACTGTACTGAATATTTAAACTTACAACCTAGTCACAGGAACCAAGAGAATGAAGCATTAACTGGGGGGAATATAGAGGAGTGGAGAAAACATATAATCCAAAAGAGAAACCTATACCTAGCTGATCATCTTTAGTAGGTTGTAGGGGGATTTAACCCAGGGCCTTGGTATATTCTTTATATATATATTTATTATTATGTATTTTCCTCAATTACATTTAGGATGCTATCCCAAAAGTCCCCCATACCCTCCCCCCCCCACTTCCCTACCCACCTGTTCCCATTTTTTGGCCCTGACATTCCCCTGTTCTGGCTCATATAAAGTTTGCGTGTCCAAAGGGCCTCTCTTTCCAGTGATGGCCAACTAGGCCATCTTTTGATACATATGCAGCTAGAGTCAAGAGCTCTGGGGTACTGGTTAGTTCATAATGTTGTTGCACCTACAGGGTTGCAGATCTCTTTAGCTTCTTGGATACTTTCTCTAGCTCCTCCATTGGAGGCGCTGTGCTCCATCCAATAGCTGACTGTGAGCATCTTCTTATGTGTTTGCTAGGCCCCGGCCTAGTCTCACAAGAGACAGCTATATCAGGGTCCTTTCAGCAAAATCTTACTAGTGTATGCAATGGTGTCATTGTTTGGAGGCTAATTATGGGATGGATCTCTGGATATTGCAGTCTCTAGAATGGATACAAAAATGTACATTTACACAGTGGAGTACTACTCAGCTATTAAAAAGAATGAATTTATGAAATTCCTAGGCAAATGGATGGACATGGAGGGCATCGTCCTGAGTGAGGTAACACAATCACAAAAGAACTCAAATGATATGTACTCACTGATAAGTGGATATTAGCCCAGAAACTTAGTATACCTGAGATATAAGATACAATTTGAAAAACACATGAAACTGAAGAAGAACGAAGACCAAAGTGTGGACACTTTGCCCCTTCTTATAATTGGAAACAATCACCCATGGAAGGAGTTACAGAGACAAAGTTTGGAGCTTTTGTATATTCTAATGTGTGTTTTACCACTGAACTACAGTCCCAGACTCTGGAACTTCTATTTTCAATGTTTGTCATATAGGCAAAAAGGAACAAAGTCAAAATAACTTAAATCTCACACATTACTAAAAACATTCAGCTCATAACATATGACCAAATTAGTTGGAAAATATAAAATAATTTTTAAAAGTAGGAAAAAGTGACAAAAAAACATTCAGGTTCTAGGATTAGAATTCACAAGTCTATAAAAGAAAAAAATGTATTACAACTACAAAAACTCTTTTTGATTGTGGCAAAACTACAACCCACATAATACACACACACACACACACACACACACACACAGAGAGAGAGAGACAGAGAGAGAGAGAGAGAGAGAGAGAGAGAGAGAGAGAGAGACCATATAACTTAAAAATAAATATTGGCGTGTAAAAAATAGAATTCTCAAAAACTCAATTGTAAAAATGTGCAGTTAGACATAAGGCAGATGTCACCAAGGAGAAAATGGTAAATAAACATATGGAAAGATATTTTTAAACATTTTCACTAAGGAACTGGCAAATTAATATCATAAGAGATCCACATACATCTATCAAAATGGCATAAAAGGAAGAACCAAATGTTACAATGGGTTTAGAGGAAATACGTTAGTCTTATGTTTCTTGTGGGAATGTAATGGCAAAGTCAGTGTGGCAAAGAATTTTCCAGTTTCCAGATTAAAGTAAATGTGGACCCAATATGCAACCCAAGAGTTTCATGTATGCAGATTGATAAGATTTACCTTAAACCTCCCAAAAAATGTTCATATGATCTTTATTCACTGTAAACTAGAAGAAGCCAGCTGCTATTGAATAGATACACAAGTAGAGGTACATGCATGTGCCAATAATATTACATAACACAGAAACAAATATCAATGGATTATTGATATGTGTGACAACTTGAATAAATCAAGGAATTTTGCTGAGTAAATTCTGATCTTGTGAGGTTACACGTTGTGTGGTTCCATTCAGATATCATTCTTGAAATGGTGAAAATAAAAACTAGGAAATCTAAGACTGATTTTTGTGAAACTAGAAAATCAGGAGTACTGTGGTTTGGATGTGAAAAGGGCCCCACCCCATGCCACTCTCCCTACCCTCCCATTGGCTCATTGTTTGGCTTGTATGGAAAGGTTGTAGAACCTTTGACAGTGGACCTTCAGTCAAAGAAGTGGGTAATTAAGAATGAACCTTGAGATTTCATAGCCCAGCCCCCCTGCTGTTTTATACATTCTTTGTTTCCTGCTAACAAACACAATAGACCAGCTAGCCTCCTAATCTTGTTATCAACATGACATTTTTGTCAGGTATTTTCTGACAGCAATATAAAAAGTAACTGATACAAGAGGAAGAGAAAGATGAGGGTGTGGCCCTAAAAGACATGACAGGAAAAATCACTATATAGTGTTAAAACTGTTCTCTAAGAGATTGTGTCAATGTCAGTTTCCTAGTTATACGATTGAGTCATGGTCTTTGTTTCTTTTGTTGTTGTTTTCTCTTTTATAACTTTACCCTTGTGAAAATACTGATATGCTCTGTATTATTTCGCATAGGTCCTTGTGAACATATATTTATCTCAAAGGTTTCTAATGTGATCACTAAATACATATAAACTTAAATTAATTCACTGATTTTAATTCCTTAATTTTTATTTCATATTTTTCAATGTTTTACTGTTGAGAGTACTGAGAAGTAAAAACCTGAAATGACCCTTGTGGTCACTAAAGGTTTGTTTTCTCTCCCCTTCATTCAGTCATGTTGTTTTAATAATACAGAAATTATATCTTGCATTTCTTCTTTTTTTCCCTTTTTCCCACCCCCACTCCCCACCTAGATAGCGAACCCAGTAGAAACCCATTTTATCTATTGTGGCAACTAGATTCCATTTTAATGACTCTGTTCCCAAATATTATCACATGAAAAAGGGAATGGACATCAGCATGATAGTTTAAAGGTGCATAAAATATACTTCAATTCATAACAAAGACCTAAACCATTTTAAATGATCATATAATGTTAAAATATGTAAATATACATGGATTTATTTAAGAAGTACCTCAAACAGTGTCAAGAAGTCACTTCAGTTCTTTGTCCTAATGTCAATATAAGTGACTTAAATGGATTACATTACTTGAGACTTATAAGGATTCCTTACAACTATAGACTATTTCTATAAACTTCAAGTTTTACAAAAGCAAAATACACTAAGAAAGGACCGGAAATTTAAAGTGTATAGAGAATATTAAGTACCTGAAAATCCCTGGGATGCATGAAAAAAACTATGTTAATGATTATAAAGCAAGATAACTTTCCCCAATATTAAAATCGCTGTAAGACTACTACAATCCAAATTGTTTGGTGTCAGGATAAGAAAAAGACAAACAGAATTCAAAGTCCAGAAGCAGATGAAATTGGTTTTTGGAAATATTATATGACAAAAATGTGTTAATTTAATTATTAAGGTTCTTTTATTCTATAACTGTTGCTGATACTCTCCTATCATGAAAAATATATATTATCCTTTGATGCATACAATATAGACATAAATTTCAAGAGCATTCAAGTTTTAAATGTAAAATAAAAAATCCTTTAGCTAAGGAATAACTTTTCTTTTTTTTAATATTTTTTATTATTACGTATTTTCCTCAATTACATTTAGAATGCTATCCCAAAAGTCCCCCATACCCTCCCCTCCACTTCCCTACCCACCCATTCCCATTTTTTTGGCCCAGGCATTCCCCTGTACTGGGGCATATACAGTTTGCGTGTCCAATGGGCCTCTCTTTTCAGTGATGGCCGACTAGGCCATCTTTTGATACATATGCAGCTAGAACTTTTCTTAAGTGGCAGGAAATCCAGAAGTCCCAAGGAAAATATAGATTGCTAACTACATAAAAATATTGAAGACAAACAAACAAACAGAAGCAGGCATTAGCAATATGACTGGCTCAGTAGGTAAAGATGCTTACTGCCAAGGTTAACAACTGAGTCTAATCCTCAGAACCTAAAAGGATGAAGAAGAGAACAGACTCCCAAAAGTTCTCTGACTTTCACAAGTATGCTCTGAGGAACACACAAATACACACACACACACACACACACAAAATAAGCAAGTATAGTGTGACATGCTTAAACCAAATGTAAGGAATCCCAAATTAATCAAATATTACATGTACCACAAAACTGTGTGTACTGTTAATGTACAAACGTCAAACTCATGCTAATTTCAGTATATTGTTATTACGTTTTGAGAATTTCATACGTGTATACAATGTGTTTTGATCACATTCATCCTCCACTCCTCCCCATAACTCATCCCAGATCTATTCCCATTTCTACGCAAATTTGTGCTTTCTTCCCTGGTCCTAGTTTGTGCTACCCATATGCTAATAGGAGTAGGACTATCCACTGGAGCAGTGTTGGCCTACTATAAGCCATACACTCAAAGAAAAATGTCTTTCCCAAACAATTCCAAAGTTACAATCCATTATCTAAGTTGTAAAGAAAACCACATTATAAAATTTGAAGATAAGTGTATAGAACTGGAAAACATTACATAAGCTAATTTTAAAAAGGCTAATAGTAACTCAAGTTTGGGAAATGGCTTATGGCATAGAAGCACTATTTGCTACACAAACATAAAGGACTTGAGTTCAGAACCTATATTAAAATTGTCAGGCATGGTTACATGCACCTCTAATCCTAGTGCTATAGTGCCATGGAAGTGGTTGGAGTAGAACCCTGGGCCTTGCTGGCCACAGTCTGGCTGAAAAGTAGTGAGATTTAGGTTCACTGGGAATCCCTCTTTCAAGAGAATAGGATGGACAACAATAGATGGCATCCACATACATATAAACATGCAATGAGGGAGAGGGAAGGTGGGAGAGTAAGAGAGAGAGAGAACACACAAAGGAACCTGGCTGGTAAAATGCTTAAATAAAAATATGAAATTCAAACAAGAAATCAGAATAGTTGGACAAGAAACTATGAAAAGATTCTCAAAGCAACCAGGCAACATTTCCATTTAACAGGAATTAAAAATGGTAACCTTCTCGTAGAAAGGGCATCTTCTATTGTTGGAAAGTAAGTCAATTACCATGACATTTGAGGAAAGAACTGTATTAGAGCTATTCAAAATTACGATACGCATGCCTTTTGTTCAGTCACTATATCTCAGAAAGTGAAAATGCTACAGAAACAAAGTTGGCAGGATGAACTGAAATGTGTGTCTGTAAGGGAGCAGCAGCGTTGCCCATAGTGTAAACGGTACATATTACTCCAACACCTACCCTTGGAAAGTTTTTGAATAAATCATGGGATTTTGAAGGCTTTCCAGGATGTGTTAATAGTCAATCTACTTAATTCTGCAGTCTCTCCTAAATAGGTATCTATGATGCTATTTTAACAAACAAAATTAATTCGGTAAATTTTCATAATTCAGTCTTCAATATAGAAAAAACAAAACTAATTCTATGAAGTTATTTGAATTGAAGGGAGAAAACAACAGATAAGTGCGTATTATTTTGTATTTATAACTTTGGATCCTCAATGGAAAGAGAATAAAATAAAGATAAGAAAATAAAAATTCATGAAATTTTCTAAAAAAGTGGGAAAGTAGAATATATTACTTCAAATATATAACTACAAAACATATACATAGGCAAGGATGATAAATTAACATGGAAATTTTAATTGTATTCATTTTGCTATATAACAGGTGAATTGAAGAGAATATAATTTTCCAATAGTCTTTTTTTTTTTTTTTTGATTTCTTTGAGACAGGTTTCTCTGTGTAGCCCTGGCTGTCCTGGAACTCACTTTTGTAGAGCTGGCCTCGAACTCAGAAATCCACCTGCCTCTGCCTCCCGAGTGCTGGGATCAAAGGCATGTGCCACCACGCCCAGCTCAATAGTCTTTTTATAATAGTATGATTTACTGGAGGGTAGTAAGAGAAGGAAGTCCTACCAAACTATGCTTGCAATGGAGACACTAAGTGCCTGGTAGCTATTTGCTACAATTAGAGTTACAGTCTCTGCCCACCTTGATATAGTTAAATTAGTATCCAACAGAACAGATTCCCCTATTTTTTGAGGACAAATATCATTGCTATTACATGCTAGTGATGCATTTGAGCATATGCATTCTCTGTTGCAGGGAGGCTGACATAGTTCTGTGTTATGTGCGACTGGAGATGGAATGAGTTTTTATGCATAGTCAGAATACCAATCAATTCAGCTTGTTTTAGAAGAAGATTCTTTCCTCTATCCTGGTTCTTTCCTGTCCCAGACCAGGCATACTTATTTAGTTTTCAGCCTACAGGAATAGAATATATCAGGGCTGTATTCAATCTGTCACAAAAGTGAAGTGGATGTCTGTGACATGGTGGCAGCTGTAATTTGAGTTTCCTAGAGATGGGATTCTTGCCCTCGGTCCAATGTAAAGTTCCTAAGGTTACATCTGCCAAACTTGTTAAGAAGGAACTTTGACCACTTCCTTAAAAGTTTTCTATAGTTATCATTCCAACTGTTAAACAGTATGCGATTCAGCAGGCCTGTTGCAAATTCATACTGGGGCTGTGTTTCAGAACTTGGCAAGGAGATACCTTAAGATGGTATTGTGCTCTTGAATCATCTTCTTGTCTTAGTTGCTAATTGGCCTTCTAAGCTTGCAGAGCAATGGAAAATATAAGTAGTTTGTACTTAATACAGAGACATTATAGATACCAGAAAATAAGGAGGTGTTTTGCTTTTGTTCTGTATACTGTGTTAGGCATACTAGTCTATAAAAAAAAATCCATAGTATGTTTCTAGTTCTACCACTCAGCAGTTGTGATATTTTGAGATAAATCATATTTTCTGATTCCTTATCACATTTGTTAGATGATCTCCAAGGCCTCTGTAACTCTAGGTAGCATAATTTCATAGTTGACTTGTTGGGAAAATGTTGCCTTACATTAAAAAAAAAAATCAAACTTGCAAATATGTGGCAACCTGTCCACAGTTACCTACCATTTCCCTCAAAAGCCTACTTTGATACCCCTTTCAGCCATATAAACGAAAATGCATCTTTAGACCCTCTAGAGCCAATACTTGGACTATTTGAAGGTCATTTAGCTTAATGAACAGCTTATTTTGTGACTTTTAAGTCAATATGTCATTGAAGAATTGATGACTTAGCTGTTCTTTTCTGTCCGGCTTTTTGTTTTAATACACATGGAATGTATTCTATACTAGAGTTATATATCACATTTGTGACTAGAGACAAAGTTTGGAGCTGAGACAAAAGGATGGACCATCTAGAGACTGCCATATCCAGGGATCCATCCCATAATCAGCCTCCAAACGCTGACACCATTGCATACACTAGCAAGATTTTGCTGAAAGGACCCTGATATAGCTGTCTCTTGTAAGGCTATGCCAGGGCCTAGCAAATACAGAAGTGGATGCTCACAGTCACTATTGGATGGATCACAGGGCCCCCAATGGAGGAGCTAGAGAAAGTACCCAAGGAGCTAAAGGGATCTGCAACCCTATAGGTGGAACAATATGAACTAACCAGTACCCCCTGGAGCTCATGTCTCTAGCTGCATATGTATCAGAAGATGGGCTAGTCGGCCATCAGTGGAAAGAGAGGCCCATTGGACATGCAAACTTTATATGTCCCAGTACAGGGGAACGCCAGGGCCAAAAAGTGGGAGTGGGTGGGTAGGGGACTGGGGGAGGTGGAGGGTATGGGGGACTTTTGGGATAGCATTGGAAATGTAAATGAGGAAAATACCTAATAAAAATATTTTAAAAAGCCATAATAATCACTTGCTGACTCAGAACCATGTGTATGATGGGGCCTATTTTAGAATGATTGAACCACAATCTGTATTGTAAAAAAAGATATCCTTGGGAATAGAATTCACAATATAGCTTGAGATGTAGCAAAATATCACACCTACAAACATATAGAAAATATTCAATACCAAAGAGAAAGGAAAAAGTGATAGCACTTCAGAGCATATGTGGAGTCTGCCTCCAGCAGGTCTTCGGCTCTATAATCTTTACTTTCCCCATTTGTATACTATGACCTTTAAATAACAGATCATGATAATTTCATTCTGGATTATTTGTGGCAGCTTTAAGAAGAAGACAGACCACTTAAGATGTTCTTACCAAAGATTTAAAGAACTCACCATTTATATAAGAGGAGTGTAGTTTCCCAAGCAGAACACCTAAAATAGACAAGCACTTGTGAAAAAGAAATTTCAAGGGTTCCTTAAAGAGCACCAAGTCAGTAGCTAGAAAACCCATGGTAAGGAAAAAAAAAGTATGATCAGTAAGCAAGGTTGTTAGTAGTATAAAGTAATATCAGGCAACTGAATAACCAGGAAGAGTGTCCCTTGAAGTTAGAGCAAATAGGAAAATGATAGTGTGATAAGAGAATTTCCAGCAGGAATAGAGCTGAGAATTGTAAAAGGGGAGATAAGGGTTGAAGATGAAGACATAGAAGGAATAGCAATTAATGAAAAAGAGCCTGTGAATTTAAAAGAGAGAGAAGGGAGCAGAAAATGGGAGAGTCTTAAAGATAGAAAAGGAAGGGAAAATATTATAATCTCAAAATTTAAAAAAAAAGAACGTGGAAAGAGAAAACAATTACCCAAAATTGTTCTTTGACCTCTAACTCAAACAAATGTTTTTTTTTCAAAATCATAGGGAATTATTAATATTTTACTGATCAAGAGGCAAGAGTACCTCTTTTTCCCCATTATAAATTAAAGCTATCTTCCATTGGTGAGACAGATATTCTTCAGTGTCATTTTGGTGTTTATATCTATAATTTTCATCAGTTTGAATCAGTTATTATTATCCTAAGAATATACAGTATTTCTACCTATTTTCTATAACTTGTTTAATATATTTGCACCAAATCTTTGGCAAGATTGCGTGTTGAGTATGTTTTATTTGAACTAAATAGCACTGAACTCTTATCTAGTCAACAACCACTCTCCAGACGTCAATTCCAACTTAATATTACCATTTTAATATGATTCAAAGGACTTTTATCCTCCAGTATTTCTTGTCATTATCATAAGAAAAATTAACCAAGATTTAGCCAAGGGAATAAATCAAAAAGGATGCTTCTCTGTTCCCAATTCTGTAATAATTTCATTAGTAAGTACTAAATCATCTTTGAAAGAAGGGAAATCACCTAAAGATACTCATTTGTAGAAAGCCAAAAAGTTGTATAAACATTTTATCTCCTGTTCTAGTTGATATCTCTTTCAATCTGTACTTGGACCTGACTCTTAGGCCTATGCTAATTTTTTGTTCAAATTAAGCCTCAGATCCATTTATTTGGTGCTGAATGGAAGAATCTCTTCTCTCTTCTTTACTCCTTTCACCCTTCTGTCCTTTAACAACTAAAACTCCAAGTTGTTAGTAAGTCTGAAGCAAACATTTCATCACGGTGTGGTTTGTTCAGTTTGATCATTCATTCAGTATAAATTGAGAACTCTACAAATTTTGAGCACTATACTAACAGATTATATTTCAGGATGAAAGTTAAAAAAAAAGACTTCGCGTTAAATCATGTACTGTAGAGAGATAAATAAGCAAATCCATCACAGAATAGCATGCTCCATAATACAATAGAGGTTTTTACCAAAGTCTCTGTGTGAACTCGAGATAGACATGTCTCTAGTGCTTCCCAGAAAGCCTAGTGGTCAATTAAAACATGATGCTTACATTAGTGGATACAGGGCAGTCTTCTTTCATGTTACAATTGCTTATAAATTGGGGTGCTACATATGCTAGTCTGTCCCACAGACCACATATGGCCAATGGTAAATATGAACACAGCCCAACACAAAATTGTAATGTTATATAAATCACTGTGAGATCTTTTTTGATTTTTTAAATTACTTGAATGCTTAGTTCTCAAATGTGAGCCTTGTAGATGCCAATGTTGTGTCGCAATGTCAAAAGACTGGACACGCCTGGTACATTAGCCACTGTTTGCCTTATTCCTAAGCCATATCTAATGTCTGTGTCAAGTGACTTTCTGGGCACTTCCTGGCTTTCTTACTGGCATCTGCTTGCCTATATCCTAATTATCCTCCTGTAAATATTGTTTTCCATAGCTTCTCAACTATGAACTCACTCTTTCTTATTTTCCATCCACACTCCCCATTTTTGAAGCCTCTATAGCTTTTGATTTATGCATTATTTATACTACATTTTGTTTAATAATGGAACATTTTCCATATTTATATTTGGACTGTAAACCTTGGAGAATATATTTTTCATATTTGTAGCACCCTGAAGAACTCAGCAGAATGGCTTGAAACAAATGTGCAGTAAATAAATCCCAACAAATGTTAAGTTAAATAGCTCCAAATTGTGTATTTAATTCTACAGAGGCACTCAGTGATAACATAAGGCTGAAATAAACACCAAAGTTTGATCCTGTTTCAGGACATTATTTATTTAAGTGCTCACTTTCTAAAGCAATTAGTTATATTCTTAAATGATACATTATATATAAATTTAGTTCTGCATTTTAACATCATCAAATAATTCAAACACTTTTTAAAAATTATTCTTAGATAGCCAGGCAGTGGTGGCTCATGCCTTTCATCCCAGCACTTGGGAGGCAGAGGCAGGTGGATTTCTGAGTTTGAAACTAGCCTGGTCTACAGAGTGAGTTCCAGGACAGCCAGGGCTATACAGAGAAACCCTGTCTCGAAAAACAAAAACAAACCAAAAAAATTATTCTTAGATAAGTGACTGTAAGGAAAAATGTTATCTGGGTTGATGAGATACCTTGGTAGGGTCAGTAAAAGCTCATGTTGTGCAAGCATGAAAATGTGAGTTCAGATTCCCAACATCAGTGTGAATAGCTGGGCAGAAACAGGTCTGTAAGCACTGCATTAATGACATAGACAGGAATGTCCCTAGGGCTCAGTAGCTAAGTCAGTGAAAGGGACTGGCTTTAAACTTAGGTAGAAGGGGACAGAGAAAGACACCTGACATTGACCTCTGGCTTCCAGATGCACTCACACATGTGCATGTGCACATGTACACACAAACAAATCCACAAGCATATGACACATTTATACAGAGAAATGGAAGTGTTACCAGTATCTGATGCATATATTTTATTTTTTAATGTTTTAAATTAATTTTTTACACCCCATATTTTATCCCACCCCCAATCCACCCTCTGAATGTTCCACATCCCATACCTCCTCCCTACCCTCCTGTCTCCAAGTGGATGTCCCCAACACCCACTCCACCTGACCTCTAAACTCCCTGGGGCCACCAGTCTCTTGAGGGTTAGGTGCATCATCTCTGAATGAACACAGACCAGGGAGTCCTCTACTGTATGTATGTTGAGGGGCTTATTTCAGCTGGTGTACGCTTACTTTTTGGTGGTCGAATGTTTGAGAGACCTCAGGGTCCAGATTAATTGAGACTTCAGGTTCTCCTAAAGGGTCGCCCTCCTCCTCAGCTTCTTTCAGCCTTTCCCTAATTCAACAACAGGGATCAGCTGCTTCTGTCTATTGGTTGGGTGCAAATATCTGCATCTGACTCTTTCAGCTGCTTGTTGGGTCATTTATAGGGCAGTCATGATGTCAGGGCTGGCCACTTGTTATTGGACAGCCCAGTAGGGGATTCATCCCTCAGAAAGCCTATTATTCTTGCTGTCAACATTCCTTAATTGTCTGTAGGACTTTGTCTAGGTGTAGGGCTCTGTGTGATTTCTGAACCTACTTCTATGCCAGCATGTCAATTGATGTTTTTCTTCAGGGTTTGTTTATGTAGTCATAATGTTGAGATGTTTGATGATATACTTTTATGGAATTTTAAAAAATTATTTTCTCCATGTGGCCTCACAAATCATTTCAGAAATCAGTCCACTTCAAGATACTTATCCCATTTTCTTTTGTTTAATTGATTTCATTAAATGCCACATATATATTTGTAAATTAAATGGAGGTTAGAGAGATGCACGAACAGTAATGTATATGTATTGTTCTTGCAAAGGACCCAAATTCTGTTCTTAACACATACAAGTTCAGCAAACCATTTGTAACTTCAGCTCTGGAAGTATCTGACACTTCTGATGTTCATTGGCACCTCTACTAACCAATGCCCATTCCCACACACAAAGACATGCATATAGACAAAATTCAAAATAATCAAACTAAAAAAATCTTAAGAAATGAGTGAATAATTTTCATCTACTCTAAGGTCACTATTTGACTCTGAAATATGGATTTTTAGTGTCACTTTTCTTGCCTACCATGTAAGGTATGACCTTGATGCAATGAAGGCAATTAAGTTCACTTTCAAGTAACCTTTAGTATAAGACAGAAGAAAAAGTCTCATAAGCCAAATTACTTGAATTTCTCATTTTATAAAAACCACATAATGAGAAAAATTATACATGAACTCAGCACACTGAGGAGAGAGCATAAACATGCACTGAGAGTTGCAGTACACCAGTTCTAGAGTGTTCTATGATTTGACTTTGTATGTACTACATTAGCCTTCCCTACTTGTGGTCATTTACAAGAACAATAGTTGACGTTCAAACAAGGGGATGTGCAGTGGAAACTATCTGTATCAATGGCTCACAGGTAATTTATTAAAGACCACAGCTAAGTATGTATGGCCATGTTTACAGCCTATCAAAATAGCTCCAAGAATAGCCATGTCATTCTCTATCATGAAACTTATAAAGCTAGTTTGATAAAGCTAGATTGATGTCACTTAGGAATGATTGAATAAAGAACTAATAGACAGTTAATGCTCTCATGTATATATTTTTGTCTCAGGATTCAGTGTTTCTTGCTTATTTTGTTAATATATATATATACATGTTATTAATGTATATATTTGGTTAATATATGTGTGTGTGTATTTATGTAATGTGTGTGTGTGTGTGTGTGTGTGTGTGTATTTATGTAATGTGTGTGTGTAGGGACTCAGGTATACTTAGTATATTATGAGTATTTACTACCCAGGAATCTTATGAATATGTGGTCCTTCTATCCCACACTCTTTATGTTTAGTGCATATATGCTTTCCCTGCTAACTACTTATTTTTTATTTTTACTAATCATTTTATAATTATAATTTATATTTCAAATGTTATCCCCCTTCCCAGTTTCCCCTCCACAAACCTCCATCCTATCCTCCCTCCCTCTGCTTCGAGGTGGGTGCTCCTCCACCCACTCCTGCCTCACGGCCCTAGCATGCCTCTGGGGCATTGAGCCATCACAGAACCAAAGGCTCCCTTCCCACTGATACCTGATAAGGCAATACCCTGCCTCATATGCAGCTGGAACCATGGGTTCTTCCATGTGTACTCTTTGGTTGGTGGTTTAGTTCCTGGGAGCTCTGGGTAGTCTGGTTAGTTGATATTGTTCTTCCTACAAGGTTGCAATCCCCTTCAGGTCCTTCAGTACTTCCCCTAGCTCTTCCACTGGAGTCCCTGGGCTCAGTCGGATGGTTGGCTGTGAGTATCTGCATCTGTATTGGTCAGGTGCTGGTAGAACCTCTCAGGGGACAGCCATACCAGGCTCCTGTCAGCAAGCACTTCTTGGCACCAGCAATAATGTAGGGTGGATGGATCCCTAGGTGGTGCTGTCTCTGTTCTATTTTTTGGCCCTGTCTTCTACTTATCTTTAATACATTTCCAAAGGTAATTATGTGTTTCTCTTTCTTCTTAGTCTTGCATTTGGTGATATCAAGTTACTAGTTATAAATCATCTGTGGTGAGATCATTTACACTGCAGAAATCAGCAAAGTGATGCAATTAATATCTCTGTAGGAGTCAGAGCCAATTATTTGACATTTGCTCACATTCCCCTATTTTCACGGTTTTTCATAATTTCCATGTGACTCTCAAGCCTTATCATTCTTTGCTGAACTTGATAATCAAAGTATCATTGTTTCTTGTGGCTTTCCCTCCAGACAAAGATTCTCTCTATGAGGAAAAATCTGTATTTTCCATGCCACCTTTACTTAACTAATTTTCTTTCATAATTCCCTCTCATAATTCCCTTCCATAGTTATGAAATTATAATCTCATAATAGTCAATAGTTCATATTGTAGTAAATAAATGTTCAATGAAAGTTTTTTTTTCATATCACAGTAATACATTTAATATGTGGGCTTGAAATCAGAAAAGAAAACATAGTTACTGCCTTCCTTGGCTATCTTAAAACATCTAGCTGAATGGAAATTTAAAATACATCCCCATAGAAGACCAACAGTATCATCCTGTACCCCTGAGAGCTCCCAGAGACTAAGACACAAGCAAAGAGCATACACAGGCTTGTCTGAGGCCCCTACCACATATGTAGCAGAGAACTGCCTTTTCTTGCCCCAGTGGAAGAGGGTGTGTCTAGTCTTGTATACTTGATGCCACAGCAAAGGTAGATTCCCCTGGTGGACACCCTCTCAGAGGCAAAGGGGAGGGGAGCTAGAGCAGGGAACTCTGGGAGGGGAGGTTCAGGAGGAGACCACATTTGGAATGTAAATAAATAAAATAATTAACTAAAAAATACCTATTAGTAGTGATTCCCAAAACTGGTAGTAGCTATTACAGATTATACATTAAATGTGGTAGTATACCTATAAAGCCATTCCTAGGAGTTTGAAAAGAGTTCATACCCATCTAGGCTACATGGTGAATTTGAGTACAACTTCAGCTATATAGTAAAAGCCCATTTGAAAATAAAGTAAGTGATGACCTGATTCATCTAGTATCTTAGTCATGAGTATCCACCTTACTTAGAAGACAGAAAGAAAAAGAATCCTACTATAGGGGTACCACATCTGTAATTAAGGATTTAAGAGTGTGGCTGAGTGAAGAGGATTATAATGGAAGACCAGAGCTATATAATAAGTTATAGCCAGACTGTGTAATTTGGAAAGATCCTGGTTACAAAATAAAATAAAACAAATTAAATTCCTAAATAAGGTGCCTGGAGAATGGCCCAGTGGTTAAGAGCACTGAACTCTTCCAGAGGTCCCTGGTTTAATTCCCAGCACCTACATGACATCTGTAACTCCAGTTTCCATGGGATTTGACATCCTCACACAGACATTCATGTACACAAAGCAATACACATAAAATAAAAATTAATTAATTAATTAAAAGATAAATACCTTGTAATTATCCTTGTAGATATATTTATATTTAATTTACGTGAATAAAATGACATCTAAGGAAATGATTCTAGTGAGATTAAAATCACTCATAAAACACATTCTGTTGGTTTGTGGGGGAACACGGATGTCAGGATTTTCTTTCTTTCTTTCTTTCTTTCTTTCTTTCTTTCTTTCTTTCTTTCTTTCTTTCTGTTTATTCTTCTCTCATAGAATGTGTCACAACTACAGCCTCTCATACATCCACTCCTTCCAGTTTCCTCCCATCTCTCCTTTCCTCCAGATCTATTGTTCCTCCTTTCCATTCAGAAAAGGGCAGTTTTCCCAGGTTTATCAACCAAAAATAACATATCAATTTGCAATAGTCTTGACATAAACATCCACTCATATCAAGATTGGACAAAGCAACTCAGTATAAGGAAAGGGTCCCAAGAGTTTACATTCTTTTTTTCTTTTCCTTTTTTTTTCCAATTTTTATTAGGTATTTTCTTCATTTATATTTCAAATGCTATCCCGAAAGTTCCCCCATACCCTCCCCCCCATGCTCTCCTACCCACCCACTCCCACTTCTTGGCCCTGGTGTTCCCCTGTACTGGGGCATATAAAGTTTGCAAGACCAAGGGGCCTCTCTTCCTAATGATGGCCGACTAGGCCATCTTCTGCTACATATGCAGCTAGAGACATGAGCTGAAAGAGTCAGAGATAAGCCCACTCCCACTATCAGGAGTCCTACAGACACCCCAAGCTAAACACCACAGCACGTACATAGAGGTTCTAGTACAGACCCATATAGGCTCTGTGATTGTCCCTTCAATCTCTGTGAGGCCCTGTTTAGTTAATTCTGTGGGCCATGTCTTCCTGGTGTCCTTGACTTCTCTGGCTCAGACAGACTTTCCTTCCATTTTGTGAGGTACCCCCAAATTCTGCCTAATGTTTGGTTGGGGCCTCTTCATCTCCTCCCATTAGCTGCCAGAGGAAGTCTCTCTGATGATGGTTGGGTGAGGCATTGATCTATGAGTATAGTAGAGTAAAATTAGGAATTGTTTCATTGACATTTTTTCTGTCAGTTGTGCTTGGTTCTACCCTCTATCTTTGAGCTACCCAGTTTTTAGTTCCTAGCCAATCATGGGCTTCCTCTCATGTCTTGGACCCCAAGTTAGATGGCAGGGTTTTTAAAAATTGGAAGCTAAGCAGGATTTTTAAAAATAGGAAGCTAAGCTTGAGATAAACTTTTCTGAAATTTTTTCTCACATAGGTGAGAATTAAGGGAAAAGCTGTTAATAGCCAACCTTTTTACATTTTCCTTAGACACATTCATTGTTTCATGAGTAGTTTGTGAATAGCACACACGTTAGCTAAGCTTCACTGAAGCAAATCTGCTCCCACACATTCTGATCTCACTTTGACACCACATAACTGTTGGCGATGACAATTTCAACAATGAAGAAGTGGGAGAAATGACTACATTTTATGTAAATATGTATTCATTTAAAATCAAAAGGACATATGCAATGATATTATTCAAGATTTTAAATTAAGGTCAATATTTAAAATAAGGTTCTTTTATAATCATCTTTCTCATCAGTAAAAAGCATTGTTTTTTCTTTGCAACTATTAAACCTGTGGCTTAGAAAATGTTTTTCTATAAGCTTTTTAAGACTTGTAATCTGACAAAGAATCATGCATGTGCTCTAAGGAAATTTGAAGAGTTGTTGATCCTTTCTTTTTTAAAAAGAATGACTTGAGAATGTATGCTCACAGTCAGCTATTGGATGGATCACAGGGCCCCCAATGGAGGAGCTAGAGAAATTACCCAAGTAGCTGAAGGGATCTGCAACTCTATAGGTGGAACAACAATATGAACTAACCAGTACCCCCAGAGCTCGTGTCTCTAGCTGCATATGTAGCAGAAAATGGCCTAGTCAGCCATCATTGGGAAGAGAGGCCCCTTGGTCTTGCAAACTTTATATGCCCCAGTACAGGGGAACACCAGGGCCAAGAACTGGGAGTGGGTGGGTAGGAGAGCGGGGGGCAGAGGGGTAGGGTATGGGAGACTTTGGGGATAATGTAATGTAAATGTAGTAATGTAAATGAAGAAAATAACTAATAAAAATTTGGGGAAAAAAGGAAAAGAAAAAAGAATGTAAATTTTATAATATATAATGGGTTTGATGTCTATTAATGTTGCTAACAGACTTAAATATCTAAATGCATATTTGTGTTTATGTATATGTTAAGTTCATATATTATTTATATATAATGCATATATAAATGTATATATGTATAAAAACAAGAGAATACTCAGTGTCTTGTGGAATTCAATCTTTTGAAGATTGTTATATAGCCTAGTTCTATCTTTTCTATTCTTTTTTTTTTTTACTTTTGTTAAAAGATATTGCTATTGGATGTAGCCTTTAGTTCCTCATGTAGCTCGAACAAACCTTAAAATCATGATTCTCCTGGAATACAAGCATGTTCTCCCATTTACCACATCCTACCTTTGTCTTTGAAAGGCCCAAATCATCCATATTCCAGCAATGGGATGATGACGTTCCTTAGGAACTTCACCTTTACCCTACATGGTATTTGTCTGGAACAAAATTTCTCAGTGATAGAACCTGAATCTGAATCTTCTGGTGAGATTAATAAAACACAGGTGGCTTGGGCTCCAGCGTTTCTAAAACAGTCCATTTCTAATAGGGCTGAGCACCTACATCTCTAAGAATCTCAAGAGACGTTGCTTCTATGCTTCTATGCTTCTATGACTACTGTTGAAAATCTATGTAGACAGAGAACTTTCTCCATGTCTTATATCTCCTCAAAGCTGTATTCTCATTTCCCAGGAGATCTCTCATGCTGCAACCTTATGTTATTTTCTTCAATAATTAGAACCACAATAATAACAACTGATAACATTTCTGGAGTATTAAGTACCACACATTGTATATCACAATAAACGATAAAGAACCTACTACTAACTCCATTTTCCCCCAAAGGAAATAGATTTGAAATTTTCCACAGTTCATAGATCCAAGATGATATCCAAACCCATGTCTACTTGGGTTCACATTCCTAAATATTAATTTGTTGTAGGAAATTTCAGTTTGTGGTCTACTTTTCATCATCAAAGAATACTGGATTTAAGACTGAAAGTGGCAGGGAGACAGGAGGTACCATCATTTGATAAAGTACTATTGTGTGGGACATGAGTATCTCAATCAGAAAAGGAAACAGAAATTATACCTTTCTTCAGGAGTATAGTTGCTGCTTTCTATAAGTTTATGTGGCACAAATTTAACTCGCCCAAAAGGATCTATAATTTTGTACATGCAGGAGAGTGCTGTGGCATTTGTTTCTGGGAAGGAATATGACATGGTCATAGTACACATTAAGATTATATTTATAGCTTATAATAATTCCATAAACGTAACATTCAAGAGACCTTCATATTGTGAAACAGAAAAGAATCTAAGGCTTTAAATGGAACAGCAAAAGTTAGACAATAGTTGGACATGTGTGGCTTTGGTCAGCTTTTTCTTGTCACTGTTGCTAAGTGATAGATCTTTACATTAATGTTTCTTTAGAAAAAATAACCTTTCACTCTGAACTCACACACTGTAGTTCCTCACTTGTAGTTTTGCCTACAAATGTAAGTAAATGTAGATCACCCCATTTTTAAAAATGCTCTTAGATTTGAGACCTGTTGTTTTGACTGAAAGTACTATGACCTAACCCTTGAAATTGAAGTGTCTTTTTATGTGTGTGGCTAGAATTAAACACAATGCACATCTTTTCAGTCTTAAGGAGCTCCTTCAAAATCATTTTCCAGCAGTTGGTGATTTTATTGTAAACATTGTAATGTGAATGTTGAATCTAATTGATATACTATGAAGTATGCGAGCTTTGGCAAACCTAGTAAAATCCTATGTACCCAGTGATTCTTTTTTGCATTTTGCTGCCACTATAAGGCCCTGAGATTGTATACAGTCTGTGGATGCAGGCCACATTAACATCTAATATCAGATATCTTAATGGTAATTGGACATGTGGGCCAATCTGGACATGTCAGATTCTGAATAGGTGCAAGCCTCAGCCAATAAAAAGGAGTAGGGGGAAATCTTCGCTTTTCCTCTCACTGCTCTAATTTTGAGACAGACATCTTATTCTCACCAGGCTTCCCTGAGAGCCAAATCCCCATTGCCTACATCAGTCAGTAATGCACTCAACAAAGCAGTCTTGATTATTCTTTCTCCCTTCAGTTTCCTGATCCCACAGTGTTCCCTACTGACATATCTTAAATGAACTACTTGTACTCAAAGCCTCCACTTTAATGCCAACCCCAATTGAGACACCACGGTGGCATGGATATTGCTACAGAGATATTGTACAATATATGCACATGTAGGCTGTGTTATATAAGACTAGGCTGCATTTGAATGATTTACTGACCAAGACTCACAATCCAAAATTAAAATAGTTAAAGTTGGACATTGCTAGGATAAACAAACTTAAACTTGTGAAAATGCCTGCTGAAATGCTTTAATATCTGATTGCATAGTTTAGCAAGTAAAGGGGAAATGGAATTATTAACAAGTCTATCTTTAAACGCAATGGATGGCAAAGAAAATCATGAAGAAAACTCTTTGTGTTGATGAACTGAAAGCCTATTCTGACAAACTTCTGTGTTTATTGTTCTCTTTCTGACCATTTTATTCTCAACAAATGGGCTTACTTGTTATTATACCCCACCCTTCTCCAGCACAGGGCTCCCATTCTTTGAAAAAGTAGCTAACTCAAAAAGGCATATGAAAAGAGAATATATCTAAAAAGACCAAAATGCAAAGCACACTGAATGGAGTTCATTTCCATTGTGGCTTCTATGGCTGCCACTGCCACTGAAGAGTCGATAGCAGAGCATGAGAGGAAACTTGAAATGTCAATTGGCTCTATCTCTAAGGGGTGTCTGATGTTCATATGTCACTCTGGAGAGTGCCAAATGTTCTTTCTCACCTCCCTCAAGTTATGGCTTGGATGATTTAGAATCAGATTGATGAGCTATAACTGGGCTATATTGCTAACTTTCACCTTCTGAAAAGTTCAGAGATTTACACAATAATTTCAAGCTCAATGCATGGTATAGTATATGTGTTAAGCTAAATACTGTGTCTTATTGTTGGAGGTATTGTATTGCCCTACTGCTTTCTTCTTTCAAAGCTAATAGGGTCAATGACTCATAAAGCTCCAAACCCATGGATTTCAAAACTAAACAGGAGAACGTAAGCTATAATAAATCTTAATTTCATAAAAATAAATGTACAAATATGTTTTCTATGTGCAGTTTTCATTTAGATTGTTTTTCACAAGAATCATACATTTTAGATTAAATTAGGAATTGGGAGAAATGTATCTTATCTTCCAAAATACACTATGTTTGGAGAAATATAAAGCGTAGGTGTTCCACTTTATGAAAGAGGGCATAGCCAAAGTGTGTCAGGCACAAGAACTTTTAATCTTGTTTTGGGGGGACTTTATAAAATATTGGTCTGGGAGTAGAAAATTTCATTTGGGAACCCTAGCACATACATACTTCTCTCAGTAGCAGAGTTAAAATACTGACTTCGAAGGTTCATATGAAAAAGCCTACAGAATTTCTGCATCTTGGGAATAGCTTTATATTCTTACATATTGCACTCACGGTTTCAATAGAAAGGGAAAAATAACTTTACATAGAACTTGGCTGCTCTTTTACGATCTAAAATAATCTATTCCTTCTATGGAGTTACTTTCTTCCGTCCTGATTTACTTTACAAAAAAGATTTTTGGAAGAGAGAAAAATATCAATTTTTATGAAGAACAGATAATGAGGGGTCCAAGAGGCTTTATTTAATTACTCTCTCTTTGATTTATTATAAATGGTATTTCCACTTAGGTTTCTCATTTCATACAATGCTGATAATATGAATCCCTGTTATTTTCATGGGCTTTCACAACAAAAAAGTTACCGAAAAAAATATATATTTTTAAATTCAAGTCAATTTTAATGCATTTAATACAACAACATAAATCAGTCTAAATGGTACACGAAAAATATATTTAATTAGTACCTTTCTTTAGTACATTTGTATGTGATTGTTAAAATTCAATTGGTGTTCCCATTTAAAATAACAGACAAGTTTTTTTTAGAAAACACACACTTTACTTGAATGTCTTAAGTGTGTATGTTTTGTTTTGTGTCAAAGAACTATGTAGTCTATTCCTTCTATTTAAACATTGAATTTATAAAATAAATATTATAAAGTAGACGTAAACACATGTCATTTGAATATATGGTTTCCTTGCTAAACTATTTTAAGGATGAAATGACATGAAAACAAAGTGTAGACCATACAAATCTTTCTGATAATTCACCATGAGACACAGATATCAACTCCTAAATCGTGTAATTGAAGCTGAGACTACAAGTTCTGGGGTTGTTCTACTATTGGTTTCCCCCATAAATCCTTTCCTTACTTTTATGTTGATAAATACACAATAAATGATGTAGCCATTCACTGCTTTGGGGCTTTGGATTTTTGACCAGCAATAATAGACTTGGAAGAAAGAAATGATGTTCAAGGGTCAGTGTTTAAGAATCACCTAGAGAACCAGTTAGAGTCTTGTGCCCCACCCTGGATGTTGCAACTTAACATGTGTCAGAGGGTCTCCAGATCAAATCTGATTGCTTTCAACCTATTCACCAAGGTATAATTCCTCAGAAGCCAAATGAGTAAATGGATAGGGAGGGTTGAGTTAGCCTTCTTCAAGATTTTACTGTACTTGAATAATTTTTGAAGTTGTTTCCATCCATACCACTTCTGAATATGGGTTCACTTAAAGTATAAGACTTTATTTTTTTTTAAGATGTCAAGAGAAAAATCTCAAGTTTTTAAAGGACTCTTTGACTTTGAAGTCACAGAACTGAGGACTTTTATAACATAATTCCAGATTTCTTTGATATTTCCATAGCCTACCCTGAATACTACAAAAGAGACCGTGAATATATACATTCTGTTTACAAGTGTAGATGTTGACCAAGTACCAGAGTCCCCTAGTATGATGCATTTTAGCCAAGCAGACTGCTGAAAGTAGATGGCAATGTTAAGCCTTTCTCTGCAGAATAATGTCTGATTCATTGACTTTCCTAAATGGATATTAATTACCTTCTGTTGCAAAAATTTTTAAGAACATAAATCTTAATTTTATCTGCAACTATTGTGTAATGTGACCATTTTGGAACTGAAAAATTGTCCTATAGAATCCCAGTTAGAAGGAATGACTACACTTCTTACCACAGGGTTTACTTGTCTATTTTATACAGTGTGCTAATCTTTACATAGTGATACTACCACATTGTAATGATCTTCTATTTTTAATAAGAGTTTTTATCTATCAAATTGCATGTTCTCTTTTTTTCTCAGGATTAGGTAATGTTAACCACCATATCCTGATTTTGAATCCCATTCACCTCATATTACACATACAGTTCTTAAAACTAGAAAAGATTAGTTTAGTTATACAATGTGGGATTTTGCTTTGAACGAATAAACTGATCTGTAAATTTTGATGTCATGTTATCAACTACCACAGGAATGTTTTACTCTGGCCAGACAGAGTATCATTGATTTCATTAACAATGGGAAGGGAAAAATGAAGGTTGTTATTTTTCAATATTTGTTCATTCAGACAACATGTTTTATAATATGTTATATAGCATTAATGTATTATAAACCCAGGGTAGGGGTTACAGATAGATATGAAAAAGACCAGATCCATGACTGCAAATACATCATCCTAATTTTCGTAGGTTGAGAACTATTGTCAAGAGATATAGTGTGATGTCTCAGTCATACACCACTGGCTCTAACAAAAGTCATGACGACTGCAATAGCAAATCACTAAAGAAGGGCATCTAGAAAAGAACTCTATTTGTGTGCAAATTCTCAAAACAATTGCAAAGGGAAAGTTGTCAACTGCAATGTGAGAAACCTTAGAACACTCAGTCCTAAATGAAATGTCTCCATCAAATCCCACTAAGATATTAATATCTAAATGATGACTATGTTGTAAAAGGGGGGAGGGGTAGAATGTTGGCTAAGACTTCTGTGTGAGAAGAAAAGCACAGTAAGCTTTATCTAGAAAGAAGGGAACAGTAGTGATATATTGGCTCAGCATCTTCAGTGAAAACTGACAAGGTGTAGCCATGTACCCAGGATTCAAAGCCAAGTTCTACCTTTAGTACAAACAATAGCAGAATACCTCAGCCAAAATGACTACAGATCAAAGGGTTGCTAGGAAGAAAGGCAGCTTCCCCAAAAAGCTCAGCTCATGCCCACTGGATACTGTAATTGATTACATAGATACAACAATTGGAAAACTTACTACGGTATACAAAACTATTCATGAATGTTTGTTGGTGGTACTGGGAAAGCTGTTACTAAGTTCATTAAAAGACCCTGAATATAGTATAATGCAGGATTCCATCTGCTGGAAAGCCTGGAAGTCTGGTGCTTGGCTGATTAGTTTTTATTAAACCAAGATTCTACTCAGCTGTTACTTCAGGAATAGCTGTAAAGAAGCAGCAGATAATGGTAATAACATGCTTTAACCAGTCTGCTCCTTTCCAACCAGCCACCCCTTCGCATTTCAGCATCCCCTGACATACAATAAGCATAAGTAAAACAACATCTGAAGTCACTACAGTGAATTCATTGAAGATAATTTCTAGCTCATATTGAATGCTCAAGTATATTTCAAGTCCAGCTAGTGGGGTTCTGCTTGCTGTGCACTCTAGGGAGGAAATAAGGAATTCATTTATTTAAACCATAATCTCTGATCTTGAAGCTTATAGGACTTTTCTCCCTGACCCATTTATTAAAAATAGCTGTTGTTCTCACATAATATATTCTGACTATGTATTCTCTACCTCATCCTTTTCTAAACTTTTCCCCATCTCTACTTCCAGGGAGATCTCAGCCAGGGCACACCCATGTAGGACCTATTCATTCTACCTCAGGCTCTCTAGGTACATGTGTGTACCAATCTTGTCAATTTAAAGGATATTTTACCTCTGATGTCCTCCATCCCCTCTGGCTCTCACAGTCTTTCTGTTGCCACTTTCACAGGTTTCCATGAGCCCAGAAGGGTGGCATTTGATGGAGACATTTCATTTAGGACTGAGTGTTCTAAGGTTTCTCACTCTTGACATAATGTCTGTCCATGGGTCTCTGTATTTGTTCCCATCTGCTGTGGAGGAAGCTTCTCTGATGATGGCTGAATAAGGCAATGGTCTATGAGTATAGCAGACTCCATAAGGAGTCAGTTGATTCTATGCTTTATCTCCCCCGCCATTTTTGGAACAGTGGATTTTGAGTGTTAACATCCTTAGTCATCAAGGAAATGCAAATCAAAACTACTTTCAGATTTTTATCTTAAACCCATCAGAATGACCACGATCAATAAAACAAGTGATAGCTCATGCTGGTAAGGATAGTGAATTGAGTTTGGGGAGTTAGGGGAACACTCATTCATTACTGATTTTCATGCAAACTTTACAGTCACTATGGAAATAAGTGGAGTGATTCCTCAGGAAGATGGGAATCAATTTACTTCAAGACCTTTCTATAACACTTAGGCATATACTGAATGATTTTCATCCTATCACCGGGACACTTGTTCAATCATATTTATTGCTGTTTTGCTCATAGTGGCCATAAATTGGCAACAATCAAGGTGTCCCTCAACAGATGAATAGATAAATAAAAAGTAGTACATTTGCAAAGTAGAATATTACTCAGCCATTAACAAAATGAAATCATGAAATTCACAGCTAATCAAATGGAACTTAAAAACTTAAAAAAAAAATCCTGAATGAGGTAAGCCAGGCCCGATTAAAAAAATATAGTATGTATTTGCTTATACACAGATGTTAGCTGTTAACCCAGTAATAACCAAGATATAATCCATAAAATCTCAGAAGTTAGATATAGAATAAGGGATGTAAGGAGGGCAGATAGGTCTCCTTAGGACTGGGAAATAGAATAGATAGCTATGGATGGATTTGGGGGGGTGGACTATGATGGAGGATCAAGTTGGGAGGGGAAAGAAAGGAGAGACAATGGAGGAAACGTGTGGAGAGAAAGATAAAATTAAGGGCCATTTGAGGTCTAGAATGGGAAGCTAAGATGCTTCCTAAAATATATATGTGTATGAAGGCAATTTAAATGAGATCTCCAAATAATTAGGGAACAGAGCTACAACTGGGCATGTCTTATCACCAAAGCTTCCATCACTGGGATTGAGTTACATCTAATTGATTTATTGGCTAAAAGAATTCCCAAACAACCCAAGCTATTGCCAAGACTATAGGTTGCTCTCCACAATGTGAAGGCAAGACTCCCATTGCTGAAGACAACATCTATACAACTAATTGATGTGATGATGCTGATGCTTACATGGAACCTTCTCCTCTACATACTAACACATTACCCAATGGTACCTTGCCTACAATATATGCTAGGACAACAGTGGCACAAAAGTTGTTAGACTAACCAGCCATATTTGATCTGACCTAAGACCCACTTGAAGAGTTAGAGCGCATCCCAGACACTGCCATATTGACTAAGAACCAGAGATTAAATGTCCCACGGACCTACAGTAAAGCCTATAGAATTTTTCAAACCATGGATGGGGAAGTCAAGAACAGTGAACGCCTGACAGATTCTTCTTTGAAACAATAAATGACCATTTCCACATCCACTATATTATTTTCCATCTTTTATACAGAAAACTTAATTTTAATACCTAGAAAAGTGTAGTTCCTGCAGATTGCATGGGGTGAGTTATTTTTTTTTCCTGACAACATCCTTTCAAAACGTATCAAAGTAAGGAAAATGTATCATTTCTGTGAAGAAATGGCATAAGAAAAATGATTTGTGGAAAGAAATATTATTTAAATGGAAACAAGAATAAGAAGGAGCCCCCAGAAGACAAAAAGAATTTTGAGTAATCACAATCAATGTGGAGTTCACACAAGTTTTGAGAATGTCTTCTGTGATGTCACTAAGTGAGCACATGGTAAAATGTCTGCCTGGGAAGGATTGGTCCCAGCAGCAGAGGTTTTAGGCTAAAGATTATAACTTTAATTTTCCATAGCCTACTTTTAATGAGGGTTCTTAAACACTTGAACCTCCAGTCTAAACCACCACCTACCAGAGGTAGTGGAAAAGAAAGTATATGGGTAAGTGGAACTGTTTAAAAATGTTTTGTTGTTTTGTTTTGTTTTGTTTTGTTTTGTTTTGTTTTGTTTTTGGAGCAAATCTCATCTGTGTTGTCAGGAAATCAGCAGTCCAGTTCACAGATCAACCACAGCAGCTTGATCCACTTACAAACACTTCACAGATATACCAGCAGTTCAGTTCAGTAGTGTCAGGATAGCAACAGCAGTAGTAGAACCTAGCTGGTATAGCCAGGCCTCACCGGAATTGACATGACTCACCAGGAAGGACCAGGAGGGATGCCAGAATTTCTAAGCTGTGCTATTCTCAGTGAAGTGAAGACCAGCAAAGACTTGAGACCAACAGCATTACACAGCTAGCCCTACCAGCAAGCCAATCCCAGCCTTCTTCACAGTCCATAGAACCCTATTTATACTCCCTCCAAGCATCAAATGTTCTTCACAGGCCTTACCTCACTGTGTCTTGCCTCAGCACATGCATCTGTCTCAGCTGACATCACTTTGCCAGTCAGCTGGAGACTGTGGAAATGGCAAGAAGCTGCAGCACACCACCAGAAGATTTATCTGTGTCTTTCTCTCTATGGAATCCCAACAAATATGCCACTATGTAGTGTAAGGGGTACCAATACATTCATGTCATTAGTGAAGAATCTTTCATCATGTGCCCTTTCATGTGCTTGCCTTCACCTGTGTCTGCTTCATCCAAACATTACTTGATAAGTTTACCTTAGCCTTTCACCTGTTTCCACTTCAAGAAAACACTCTTTCACTGCCACACCCGGGGATCCAACCCATAATCAGCCTCCAAACGCTGACACCATTACATACACCAGCAAGATTTTGCTGAAAAGACCCTGATATAGCTGTCTCTTGTGAGGCTATGGCAGCGCCTTTCAAACACAGAAATGGATGCTCACAGTCAGCTATTGGATGGAACCCAGGGCCCCCAATGGAGGAGCTAGAAAAAGTACCCAAGGAGCTAAACGGGTCTGTAACCCTATAGATGGAACAACAATATGAACTAGCCAGTACCCCCGGAGCTCGTGTCTCTAGTTGCATACGTAGCAGAAGATGACCTAGTCGGCCATCATTGGGAAGAGAGGCCCCTTGGTCTTGCAAACTTTATATGCCTCAGTACAGGGGAACACCAGGGTCAAGAAGTGGGAGTGGGTGGTTAGGGGAGTGGGGGGAGTATGGGGGACTTTTGGGATAGCATTTGAAAGGTAAATGAAGAGAATACCTATTTTAAAAAAAGAAAAAAGAAATGGGGAATAAATTAAAAAAAAAAACACTTTCATATGTTTGCCCCAGCAAAACACTATCCAACACAACTGACTTTCCAAAGATCCCCCAAGTTTTCACTTTAAAAGCTTCCTGTTCTGTGGCTGATACAATTAAGGACCTTGGGGTCTAGGCATTTCTTCTGGGTTATTTATTGAATTTTGTTGTGTAGAAACCATCGTATTTATGAACTTTCTTTATTCCATTCCATAGAACAGGCCATTATTACAGGTTATTGTAGCTTGCAGGTTTCCTACCTGTGTTAGACTGATACTTGCCTCTTTACTCTGGCAGGATGTGTGTCACTCTGAAAGCAGGTCAGTAGGAATACAGCTTCCAATTTAGTACTTTCTTGATTTCTTCATGTTCTATGACTCAAGTGTAGGATGGCAGCTAGATCTGTTGATTCATTTTATAATACTCCCAGTGCCCATAATATGGAATCAAAAAGAGGAGTTGAAGGGCAATCTGGAATACATGAAAATGAAAATGAAGGTAATTTCAATGATATATTTTCTGTAATTTAGTATGTTATTAGCTGAATGTATAATGAATTTTAAAGTATTAATAAAACAGTTTTACTCTTTTTCATTGTACTCTTTAGAAAACTGGCTCTCTCTCTATCTATATATATTCCACAGCAATTCCTAAACTATTTTCATTGGAAATATTTGATCTGCATTTCTAATTCATTAAAATAATAGTTAAAAATTAAATATTTACATATTTAAGTTCTCCAGATATGTCATATTTTTCAAAAATAAAGACTTGTTACAGCTTTTGAATTTATGTCCAATTAAATTTAAAACTGGCAATTTTAGTCTATGGGTCTTACCAGTTTGATTTGAAATGCTCAGAGGCCACAGACAATCAGTGACTAATATGTTGTACCCTGTCTCTGGACTATAATAATGTGCTCTAAATTAATGTTGAAAATTTAAATATTTTTTCAAGGAATCAGACTCTGCTCTTTAGTAGTGTTGCAATTAACACTAACTTCTATTTCTATTTTTTTATTATTTGGTTGATTTAAATGTGCTGGATAGTTTGATGTCAACTTGACATAAGCTAAAGTCATCTGAAAGGAGGGAACTTCCATTAAGTAAATGCTTTCAACTTTATATGCCCCAGTACAGGGGAACGCCAGGGCGAAAAAGGGGGAGTGGGTGGGTAGGGGAGTGGGGGGTGGGTATGGGGGACTTTTGGGATAGCATTGGAAATGTAAGTGAGGAAAATACCTAATAAAATTTTTTTTAAAAAGTAAATGCTTTCATAAGATTGAGCTGTAGACAAGGTATAGGGCATTTTCTTGATTCATGATTGATGGGTGAGGGCCCAAGTCATTATGCATTGGGCTGCCCTGAGGCTGCTGGTGGTCCTGGGTTCTATAAGAAAGCTGGCTGAGAAAGCCATGGGAAGCAGGACAGTAAGCAGACCCCTCTGCATCAGCTCCTGCTTCCCAGTCTCTTCCCTGCTTTAGTTAGTGTCCTGACATCTTTAGGTGATAAACAGTGACATGGAAGCATACGCTAAATAAACCCTTTCCTCAAAAAATTACTTTAGTCACTGTGTTTCATCATAGCAATAGTAACTCCCACTAAGACACTAACCAAAGTTATGCCAGCAGTTCTTTTTCCCTACCAGGACAGTTGTGTTTTTTGTTTGTTTGTTTGTTAGTTTGTTTTAAATTTTTCATTTATTCTTCTCTTACTCAATATATTCCTACCATATATTTCCCCCTCATTCCACTGCTCCCAGCTCCCTCCCCCACCTTCCTTCCCAACCTTCCCTCTCCCCTATATTCACTGTTCCATTATTTCCCTTCAGAAAAGATCAGGTCTCCCAAGGATATCAACCAAGCACAGCATAAAAAGATGCAATAAGACTAGGCACAAACCCTCATATCAAGGCAGGGCAGGACAACCTAGAAGGAGGAAAGGGGTTCCAAGAGAAGGCAAAGAGTCAGACATTCCCCACTTATACTGTTAGAAGCCCCACAGACACCCCAAGCTAAACAACCACAGCTTGTATGCAGAGGACCTAGCACAGACCATGCAGATAATCTGTGATTGTCCCTTTAGTCTCTGTGAGCCCCTATAAGCCCTGCTTAGTTGATTCTGTGGGTCAGGACTCAGGTCTTATAGGATGATTTTCTAAAACTCAGCTCTTAGCATCTCCAGTAGGCTGATAAATCAATCATGCTGTGGTCAGAAGATCTATTAATGGCTGTGACTCAGAATCTGATACTTAAATGTAAACTTTGGCAAATGTCAGTTTGTAGGTCAATGTAATACTGTACAAAAAAAGTTCTCAGTTGTATGATATTATAGAAAGTATTCAGTTTTCCACTATTTTTTGGAATGGAAATTTTTAGATCAACTTTCATCTGGAATTTTGGTTACTTTGGTTATTTCTCAATTCCTCAAACTCTCAGTCAAATAGAAGTTGACCTGTAAACAACATTGTCTCTCTGCAAATCAAGAGTGTCTCTTTTTGCAATGCTTAATGTTAGAGGAAGTGAGCTTGTTTAAAAATTGGGTTAGAAACTAACAAGTATAACTTTTTATTCATTATAAACCACTCCCTGTTAATAAAAGTGCATGCTGGGGTACCCAAAATCCAATTTGTTTATGTTTCATTCAAAATCTCTGTGGATAAAGGTGCTTTTGACTTTCCTAGTGAATAGAAATCAAGAGTCCTGGTTATCAGTTATGCATAAACCGAATTGCAATGTAAGAGGGAATGCCCTCAGTGATCATCTTTTAGGCAGAGACTGATTTCAGGCTTGTACGTTCTATAACTACTATTCAATGAGATATAGCAGTTATTTCTCTTGTAAACTCATTTTAGATCTCAATTTGTGAATATGTATTATGTAAGTTTTCCATGTTAATACAGTAATTCATTTGTAGATGCAGTTTGGCTATATGATGGCTGCCAAACTCATTTTTAGAAAGTGGTCTCTTTGACCTGCTTCTAAGTGACATTAGAAGGAGCTGAGGTTGTTGAGTTCCCTTGTCAAATGTCTTCTTTTAGAACATATATACATCTTTCCTCTATACCTGGTTTCTTTACTGAAAATTCAACATCCTCGAAGACAGAAACCACATCTATCCCATTCACTAAACTATTTTCAATATTTATAAATAATATAATATTAATCAATTTCTAGTTTTAACCATTCCCATCAAGACATATATTTGCTTATATACTGCCTCTTGTAGGGAAGCCAAATATGGATCCTAACAATTTTACAAATTAGGTATGTTGTCCTACTTGCATTGCCTTTTATGCTAAGAAACAAACACAAAGCGATTCTCACTTCAAAGGGATTAAACATTTATTGTACATCAAATATAGTGACCATGCCATGAAAACATTGACTCAGGTTGCTTCAAGTAGCATGCTTAAAGGTGGAAGTGAATATATAAACTTTTGTATTCACAGAACAAAATCAAGTTATAAATCAAAATACTTTTCAAATACCTTGGATGAGACATCAAGAAGACAGATAATAGCAAATCAGGGGAAACTCTGTTTCTGGTTTTAGATGATGATATCTGTTGAAATATTTAGCTTTTGAATCTATTGAAAACATTTAATTTGATATTCACAGAATGTTACATCAGACATAGAACTCTCCAATGAGTGACTGGTATTGTGACTAAAGATAACACAGATAATTCAGCTTTGGATCTGGAATCTTCCTATTCCCTACAATTACAAAATGCTAGATGCTCATCAATCTGTCACGTATCTTTTAATATCTTCAATAGAGTTGGGGATTCTCTTCTGGAAACTTCAGTTCACACCTGTATTGCTGAGCCTGACTGTTGTCCCAGTGACCTATAAGGTTGAACTTTTTTTTTTTTTGATTGTTCAACATTTTTTTTAATTAGGTATTTCTTTCACTTACACTTCCAATGATATCTGAAAAGTCCCCCACATCCTCCCACATCCACTCCCCCACCCACCCACTCCTACCTCTTGGCCCTGGTGTTCCCCTGTACTGAGGCAGATAAAGTTTGCCTGACCAATGGGCCTCTCTTTCCACTGATGGCCCACTAGGCCATCTTCTAATACATATGCAGCTACAGACACGAGCTCTCGGGGGAGGGGGTACTAGTTAGTTCATATTGTTGTTCCACCTATAGGGTTGTAGATCCCCCCAGCTCTCTGGGACCTTCCTCCAGCTCCTCCATTGGGGGCCCTGTGATCCAGCCAATAGCTGACTGTGAGCATACACTTCTGTATTTGCTAGGCCCCGACAAAGTCTCACAAGAGACAGCTATATCAGGGTCCTTTCAGCAAAATCTTGCTAGGGTATGCAATGGTGTCAGCGTTTGGAGACTCATTATGGGATGGATCCCCGGGTATGGCAGTCTCTAGATGGTCCATCCTTTCTTCTCAGCTCCAAACTCTGTCTCTGTAGGTCCTTCCATGAGTGCCTTGCTCCCAATTCCAAGAAGGGGCAAAGTATCCACTCCTTAGTCTTTGTTCTTCCCTAGCTTCATGTGTTTCACGAATTGTATCTTATATCTTGGGTATTCTAAGTTTCCGGGCTAATATCATATCTTGTGAGTACATATCATGTGAGTTCTTTTGGGATTGAGTTACCTCACTCAGGATGATGCCCTCCAGGTCCATCCATTTGCCTAGGAATTTTATAAATTCATTCTTTTTAATACCTGAATAGTACTCCATTGTGTAAATGTACCACATTTTCTGCATCCATTCCTCTGTTGACGGGCATCTAGGTGCTTTCCAGCTTCTGCTATTATAAATAAGGCTGCTATGAACATAGTGAAGCATGTGTCCTTCTTACGGGTTGGAACATCTTCTGGATATATGCCCAGGAGAGGTATTGCAGGATCCTCCGGTAGTACTATGTCCAATTTTTTTGAGGAACCACCAGACTGATTTCCAGAGAGGTTGTACAAGCTTGCAATCCCACCAACAATGGAGGAGTGTTCCTCTTTCTACACATCCTCGCCAGCATCTGCTGTCACATGAATTTTTGATCTTAGCCATTCTGACTGGAGTGATGTGGAAACTCAGGGTTGTTTTGATTTGCATTTTCCTGATGATTAAGGATGCTGAACATTTTTTCAGGTGCTTCTCAGACATTTGGTTTTCCTCAGGAGTAAATTTTTTGTTTAGCTCTGAGCCCCATTTTTTAATGGGGTTATTTGATTTTCTGGACTCCACCTTCTTGAATTCTTTATATATATTGGATATTAGTCCCCTATCTGATTTAGGATAGGTAAAGATCCTTTCCCAATCTGTTGGTGGCCTTTTTATCTTATTGACTGTGTCTTTGGCCTTACAGAACCTTTGCATTTTTATGAGGTCCCATTTGTTGATTCTAGATCTCACAGCACAAGCTATTGCTGTTCTATTCAGGAATTTTTTCCCCTGTGCCCTTATCTTCAAGGCTTTTCCCCACTTTTCCTCTATAAGTTTCACTATCTCTGGTTTTATGTGGAGCTCCTTGATGCACTTAGATTTGACCTTAGTACAAGGAGATAGGAATGGATCAATTTGCATTCTTCTACATGTTAACCGCCAGTTGTGCCAGCACCATTTGTTGAAAATGCTGTCTTTTTTCCACTGGATGGTTTTAGCTTCCTTGTCAAAGATCAAGTGACCATAGGTGTGTGGGTTCATTTCTGGGTCTTCAATTCTATTCCATTGGTCTACTTGTCTGTCTCTATACCAGTACCATGCAGTTTTTATCACAATTGCTCTGTAGTACAGCTTTAGGTCAGGCATGGTGATTGCACCAGAGGTTCTTTTATTGTTGAGAATAGTTTTTGCTATCCTAGGTTTTTTGTAATTCCAGATGAATTTGGAGATTACCCTTTCCAATTCGTTGAAGAATTGAGTTAGAATTTTGATGGGAATTTTATTGAATCTGTAGATTGCTTTTGGCAAGATAGCCATTTTTACTATATTGATCCTGCCAGTCCATGAGCATGGGAGATCTTTCCATCTTCTGAGATCTTCTTTAATTTCTTTCTTCAGAGACTTGAAGTTCTTATCATACAGATCTTTCACTTCCTTAGTTAGAGTCACGCCACGGTATTTTATATTATTTGTGACTATTGAGAAGGGTGTTGTTTCCCTAATTTCTTTCTCAGCCTTTTTATCCTTTGTGTACAGAAAGGCCATTGACTTGTTTGAGGTAATTTGATATTCAGATACTTCATTGAACCTGTTTATCAGGTTTAGGAGTTCTCTGGTGGAATTTTTAGGGTCACTTATACCTACTATCATATCATTTGAAAAAAGTGATATTTTGTCTTCTTACTTTCCAATTTGAATCCCCTTGATTTCCTTTTGTTGTCGAATTGTGCTGGCTAAGACTACAAGTACAATGTTGAATAGTTAGGGAGAAAGTGGGCAGCCTTGTCTAGACCTTGATTTTAGTGGGATTGCTTCCAGCTTCTCACCATTTACTTTGATGTTGGCTACTGGTTTACTGTAGATTGCTTTTATCATGTTTAGGTATGGGCCTTGAATTCCTGATCTTTCCAAGTCTTTTATCATGAATGGGTGTTGGATTTTGTCAAATGCTTTCTAAGCATCTAACGAGATGATCGTGTGGTTTTTGTCCTTGAGTTTGTTTATATAATGGATTATGTTGATGGATTTCCATATATTAAAACATCCCTGCATCCCTGGAATGAAACCTACTTGCTCAGGATGGATGATTGTTTTGATGTAATCTTGGATTCAGTTAGCGAGAATTTTATTCAGTATTTTTGCATCGATATTCATAAGGGAAATTGGTCTGAAGTTCTCTATCTTTGTTGGGTGTTTCTGTGGTTTAGGAATCAGAGTAATTGTGGCTTCATAGAATGAGTTGTGTAGAGGATATTCTGCTTCTATTTTGTGGAATAGTTTGTGAAGAACTGGAATTAGATCTTCTTTGAAGGTCTGATAGAACTCTGCACTAAACCTATCTGATCCTGGGCTGTTTTTGGTTGGGAGACTATTAATGACTGCTTCTATTTCTTTAGGGGATATAGGACTGTTTAGATCATTAACCTGATCCTGATTTAACTTTGGTACCTTGTATCTGTATAGAATTTTGTCCATTTCATCCAGGTTCTCCACTTTTTTTGAGTATAGCCTTTTGTAGAAGGATCTGATGGTGTTTTGGATTTCTTCAGGATCTGTTGTTCTGTCTCCCTTTTCATTTCTGATTTTGTTAATTAGGATGTTGTCCCTATGTCTTTTAGAGAGACTGGCTCAGGGTTTATCTAACTTTTTATTTTCTCAAAGAACCAGTCCTCGTTTGGTTGATTCTTTGAATAGTTCTTCTTGGTTCCACTTGGTTGATTTTGCCCCTGAGTTTAATTATTTCCTGCCATCTACTCCTCTTGGGTGAATTTGCTTCCTTCTCTTCTAGAGCTTTTAGGTGTGTTGTCAAGCTGCTAGTGTGTGATCTCTCTAGTTTCTTTTTGGAGGCACTCAGAGCTATGAGTTTTCATCCTAGAAATGCTTTCATTGTGTCCCATAAGTTTGGGTATGCTGGGCTTCATTTTCATTAAACTCTAAAAAGCCCTTAATTTCTTTTTTTATTCCTTCCAAGGTATTATTGAGAAGTGTGTTGTTCAGTTTCCACGTGAATGTTTTCTTTCTATTGTTGTCATTGAAGATCAGCCTTAGTCCATGGTGGTCTGATAGGATGCATGGGACGATTTCAATATTTTTGTATCTGTTGAGGCCTGTTTTGTGATCAATTATATGGTCAATTTTGGAGAAGGTACCATGAGGTGCTGAGAAGAAGGTATATCCTTTTGTTTTAGGATAAAATGTTCTGTAGATATCTGTTAGATCCATTTGTTTCATAACTTCTGTTAGTTTCACTGTACCCCTGTTTCGTTTCTGTTTCCATGATCTGTCCATTGATGAAAGTGATGTGTTGAAGTCTCCCACTATTATTGTGTGAGGTGCAATGTGTGCTTTGAGCTTTACTAAAGTTTCTTTAATGAATGTGGCTGCCCTTGTATTTGAAGCATAGATATTCAGAATTGAGAGTTCCTCTTCAAAGATTTTACCTTTGATGAGTATAAAGTGCCCTTCCTTATCTTTTTTGATGACTTTGGGTTGGAAGTCGATTTTTATTAGATATTAGAATGGCTACTCCAGCTTGTTTTTTAAAGACCATTTGCTTGGAAAAATTGTTTTCCTGCCTTTTATTCTGAGGTAGTGTGTGACTTTTTCCCTGAGATGGGTTTCCTGTATGCAGCAGAATGTTGGGTCCTGTTTGTGTAGCCAGTCTGTTAGTCTATGTCTTTTTATTGGGGAGTTGAGTCCATTGATATTAAGAGATATTAAGGAAAAGTAATTGTTGCTTCCTATTATTTTTGTTGTTAAAGTTGGCATTCTGTTTTTTTGGCTGTCTTTTTTTAGGTTTGTTGAAGGATTACTTTCTTGCTTTTTCTAGGATGTGGTTTCTGTCCTTGTATTTTTTTTCTGTTATTATCCTTTGAAGGGCTGGATTCTTAGAAAAATAATGTGTGAATTTTGTTTTGTCGTGGAATACTTTGGATTCTCCACCTATGGTAACTGAAAGTTTGGCTGGGTAGAGTAGCCTTGGCTGACATTTGTGTTCTCTTAGTGTCTGTATAACATCTATTTAGGATCTTCTGGCTTTCATAGTCTCTGGTGAAAAATCTGGTGTAATTCTGATAGCCCCACCTTTATATGTTACTTGACCTTTTTCCCTTACTGCTTTTAATATTCTATCTTTATTTAGTGCATTTGTTGTTCTGATTATTATGTGTCAGGAGGAATTTCTTTTCTGGCCCAGTCTATTTGGAGTTCTGTAGGCTTCTTGTATGTTCATGGGCATCTCTTTCATTAGGGTTGGGAAGTTTTCTTCTATAATTTTGTTGAAGATATTTGCTGGCCCTTTAAGTTGAAAATCTTCATTCTCATCTACTCCTATTATCTGTAGGTTTGGTCTTCTCATTGTGTCCTGGATTTCCTGGATGTTTTGAGTTAGGATCCTTTTGCATTTTGTATTTTCTTTGATTGCTGTGCCTATGTTCTCTATGGACTCTTCTGCACCTGAGATTCTCTCTTCCATCTCTTGTATTCTGTTGCTGATGCTCGCATCTATGGTTCCAGATTTCTTTCCTAGGGTTTCTATCTCCAGCATTGCCTCACTTTGGGTTTTCTTTAATGTGTCCACTTCCCTTTTTAGGTCTAGTATGGTTTTGTTCATTTCCATCACCTGTTTGGATGTGTTTTCCTGTTTTTCTTTAAGGACTTGTAACTCTTTAGCAGTTTTCTCCTGTATTTCTTTTAGTGAGTTATTAACGTCATTCTTGATGTCCTCTACTATCATCATGAGATATGCCTTTAAATCCGGGTCTAGCTTTTTGGGTGTGTTTGGGTACCCAGGACTGGCTGAGGTGGGAGTGCTGGGTTCTGATGATGGTGAGTGGTCTTGGTTTCTGTTAGTAAGATTCTTACATCTGCCTTTCACCATCTGGTAATCTCTGGAGTCAGTTGTTATAGTTGTCTCTAGTTAGAGCTTGTTCCTTTAGTGATTCTGTTAGCCTCTAACAGCAGACCTGGAAGACTAGCTCTCTCCTGAGTTTCTGTGGTCAGAGCACTCTCTGCAGGCAAGCTCTCCTCTTGCAGAGAAGGTGCACATATATCTGTTGTTTGGACTTGCCTCCTGGCAGAAGATGAAGGCCCGAAACAGGGCCTGTCCCAGAAGCTGTTAGCTTCTGTAGTCCACACTCTCACCTGTACAGACTAGTCTTGGCAGGATCTGGGAACGAAGATAGCTCCCACAGATGCTCCAGCAAAGCCCTCCCAGGCAGGGTGGACACCTCTCCTCTGACAGAGAAGGTGCCTGGATGTCTGGAGCCTGAAACGGGGCCGGCCTTAGAAGGTCTATGTCTTCCTCCTGTCCCAGAAGTTGTTAGCTTCTGTAGTCCACACTCTCACCTGGGCATACTAGTCTTGGCAGGATCCAAGAACCAAGATGTTTCAGGCAGATGTTCTGGCAAAGGCTTCCTCAGTCAGGAGGACACCTCTCCTCTGGCAGGGAAGGTGCCCGGATGGATGTCTGGTCCTGAAACGGGGTCTGCCACAGAAGCTCTGTTGCTCCCACCTGTCCCAGAAGCTGTTAGCTTCTGTAGTCCACACTCTCACCTGTGCAGACTAGTATTGGCGGGATCCAGGAACTAAGTTTGACCTTTTAAGGAATGAACTTGTCACTGAATTTTTTTATAGTCTATTGATATTCAAGGCTACTTCCTATGATCATACTATATTCCCACATGGCATGCCTAGATTTGTTTGTGCTTGTGATCCAAGACAAGTAATTAACCTTGAAACTAGTTTAATATGTGAGCACTCATAAATCATCTCCCTGTAAGGATTCTGGAGACCAGGTGTAACAAGGAGGTGTAAGAAGCAAGGGAACCAGGACAGAAAACTGGAACCTATGTCAGTCAAACACTTAACCCTCTCTTCTGAATGCTGAAAGGAGGGGCAAGACCCAAGAAGGAAACTATGTACATAACTTTTAGTTTTTATCTACTTTGCCCAGGAGAGCCAGGGCCAGTGCATAAGCACAGCCTCTGAATGCTTCTGATGATAATGCTCCACATAGCAACCACAAAAGAGCATTGAGATTTAGCTTTATCACACAGGCAAAGCCTCCTTAACATGACCAAATTACATGATCTTAAAATATTCAAATAAGTCTAGTAAGATAGTTAACAAGATTCAAAATACCTGTCCCTTGTTATCACAAGATAACTAAATAGGGGAAGTTGCTGAGTACAGTTCTCTTCTCCTCAAGGTTCATGCGTACTTATTCAGACTAGGGAGCATGCAATTTACTGTGTGGACAAGGTTTCTTTCTTTTTTTTTCCATTTTTTATTAGGTATTTAGCTCATTTACATTTCCAATGCTATACCAAAAGTCCCCCATATCCACCCACCCCCACTCCCCTGCCCACCCACTCCCCCTTTTTGGCCCTGGTGTTCCCCTGTACTGGGGCATATAAAGTTTGCAAGTCCAATGGGCCTCTCTTTCCAGTGATGGCCGACTAGGCCATCTTTTGATATATATGCAGCTAGAGTCAAGAGCTCCGGGGTACTGGTTAGTTCATAATGTTCTTCCACCTATAGGGTTGCAGATCCCTTTAGCTCCTTGGCTACTTTCTCTAGCTCCTCCATTGGGAGCCCTATGATCCATCCATTAGCTGACTGTGAGCATCCACTTCTGTGTTTGCTAGGCCCCGGCATAGTCTCACAAGAGACAGCTACATCTGGGTCCTTTCAATAAAATCTTGCTAGTGTATGCAATGGTGTCAGCGTTTGGATGCTGATTATGGGGTGGATCCCTGGATATGGCAGTCTCTACATGGTCCATCCTTTCATCTCAGCTCCAAACTTTGTCTCTGTAACTCCTTCCATGGGTGTTTTGTTCCCAAATCTAAGGAGGGGCATAGTGTCCACACTTCAGTCTTCATTCTTCTTGAGTTTCATGTGTTTAGCAAATTATGTCTTATATCTTGGGTATCCTAGGTTTGGGGCTACATTCATGCGTACTTATTCAGACTAGGGAGCATGCATTTTACTGTGTGGACAAGGTTTCTTTCTTTTTTTTTAATGTACAACCTCACAGCTACATCTACATACATCTATCAATTCTTCAACTTCTAAATTGTTTAATACATGGTATATAGAATATTTAGCATATAAAAATCTATAAGGGAAATATTTCATATTCCATATTTTCACTAAAATAACATTGCCTAAATCTCATTTTCATTATCTAAACACAAAATGTGTGCTAATAACCTACAAATCATAGTTTTTCCTATATGAAAGAGTGTAATAATGATTTTAATTACCAAAGGTTAGAAAACACTATGGTAGGATAATTTTCTGATGTAAGCGCACAGTTTTTGTATATTTCACAAAAGTTTGTATTCTAAGTACTATTTTTGACACTAAAGAAATACAAGTAAATAAGTAAGATATCTTAAATATTCATCTTCTTTGATCTTTAATTTGTAGAAGAGAAAGGGTACTAGGCAAACCACTACTTCATGGTGACATCTGTACTATGGTAGGGCAATGAGAGTTCATTCATGGAGTGTGACCATGGGGGAGATAAAGAGGGTTTCCTCAAGCAAGGCTTAAACATAGTAAACCAAATAAAATTGAGAACAAGGAAAAGGCCAAGTCCCAGCAAAAGAACTCATGTGTGTATAGGCTTGTGAGAAACTGTGTGGCTGTTTAGGGAACTAAAGGAATGAGTTAGCTAGCAACGAGATAGCTTCATGATACTATAGTTACTCCTCTCTGTCTGTAGCTTCTCATATATATCCAACTACAGATCAAAACTACATTTTAGAAATGTATTGTGTAGCAAACACATTCAGATGGGGTTTTGTCATTGTTCTTTGTGCTGTGGTATGGAGGGTATTCATTTTAGGTGTTACAAAGGATCTAGGGATGTTTCCAGGCATGTCCATAGGTTAGTTGCATATATACTTTTGTTTTATATACGGAGAGTGAACATCTGTTACTCTTGATATCTACAAGAGGTTCCACACCTAATCCTACTGGCAATGCAACATTGACATTGGTAGAAGAGGAACAAAGATAATGGAGACAGTTGTGATGATAAAGAGGAAAGAAAAGGAGAGAGGGTTGTCAGTGATTGAACAGATGATTGTATCCACTCTGTTAGAACTGGTTGTGCTATAGGACATGGAGGGAAGAGTTAAGTCACCTATGTATATGATCGAACTATTTATATAACACTTTAAACAATAAACTGGAATATGTTTGAGAGACTTTAAGAGTGGCGCGGGTAGTAGTGAGTATAATCTTGTTCATGTTTAGCTACACAACTATGAAACAAGTTTTTTGATAATTTGTTAATTGATAAAATTATCATATAACCTGGAAGCTGGGCATGTGAGTTGTTCTGGCTAAAAATAACTTGATATTTTCAATATATAGGTAATTAAAACATTGCATCCATTTGAAATTGCTTCAGATTAAAGTTTTTAAATACAGAAGATCTCACCTGAATAAGTCTAGAAAAGTAAGGATATATCTGGGAAAATAAAAGATACATTACAGATACTGCAGAAAAACATAAAGACAAACTTTAGGAATTTGCCTAGACTGGAATGAAGGTATGTCTATTACAGTATCAGGGGAGGAGTGATGGCAGTTGCTGGTATTTTCATTAGCTTAGTGAAAGTCGAGATCTAGTTCTGCTGAACTTGATCTTTTTAATTGAACTGGAAGGTACAGGTAAATGCAAAGGGATGACAAATGTGTTGGAGTTTTAGGTAGAGCGAACATTGCAAATATCCACACTAAGGTATTAGAGAAAATGTTGAATACAGAATTAGTGCCTAGCAAGTTGTGTTGGTGCACATTGGTGCAATACATTGAACAGGCAAAGACAGGGTCATGAGTTTGAAGCAAGCCTGGGCTACAGAACCTGTGTCTAGTTTTTAAGTCTATCACATTTTATTTGCAGTTTTGAGTGTATTTCATTGTTTCTCAGTTGGAACAAAGGTCTCAACAAGGTTTCCTTTATATATTGCCTTAGCTTCTTTTGTTAAACATCCCTTAATTTTATCAGAACTATTTTGGATTCTATTTTTTGAGAACATGTTATATGACTACACTGTTATTTCATCATTTCTATTCCTCTCTCCTATGTTAAACTCCTCAAATGTTCACACATCACCTCAAATTCATTACCTCTTTTTCCATAATATTATTTCCTGCAGGGTTTTGTCTTTTGTTTGGCTTTGAGTCTAGTTTAGTTTTTTTTTTTAAGTAAAAAAAAAAAGAACATGAAATAGGGTGGGCAGAAAGCAGGAAGGAGCTGAGAGGAGTTGGAAGGGAGAAAGAATATGATCAATATTCATTGTATAAAATTCTCAAGTAATTAATAAAAAGCATAAAGAATAAACAAGAAATTGATAAACTTGGTATATAACTAGAAATTGACTCAGGTATTTATGAGACTATTCAGTATTGTCCACATATGAATATATTTAGAGCTGACCACTTAGAACTAGGTAATTAATCAGGAATCTTCTTCCTGGAGAAAGCTGATTTTCCTTAGCTTTGCAGCCATTGACTGGCTGGAGCTCTTCATTGAGGGATGAAGCCTTGTGAAATTTTCCCCATCCACAGCTGCATGCCTGCCACCAAACTGTGATCATTGTACAGGATTTAGCAGGCCACCACCAGATTGTTGGGAGTTCATGGAAACAGCATTCCTCATGTAGTGAAGAGCTTATTTTAATAGTATGTACACCAAATGCCAAAAAAATCTGAAGATAAAATAAATCTCAAAGTAAATATTGCTGTTGGTTTGTTGGCTCGCTTGCTATTATTTGTCTCAGGCCACAAAGCTGCCTTGCCTAAAATGAATAGGCTAAAGCCTATTCAGGCAGAGAAGCATAAATTTCAATTGTTTTATTAATTTAAGGCTAACTGACTGGTCCAAACAAATATTATAAGACAAGACAAGTCCACCTTAAGGTTTTTAAAATTCCAGTATAGATTTTTCTATCTAATCAAAAGAACCTGATAATTACTCAGTCTCCTCTGAGCTGTTTTCTTCAGAAGCGATTTGATTTTACCATTTAGCTGACACCCCACTGTTAAATTAAGAAAGATTCTCTCAGAAGGTTTGTTCATCATACACCACACCTTGGATGTGTTAGAGTTGCCAAACTTCCAAAGAGATATTTAAGCAGAATGTCTAATGTAATGTCTAATTGCCTTTTTTTTTAAAGAAAATGTAATAATTTCTAAGACCGGGCCCGTGTCTTTCCATGTTCATTACTGGGTAGCTCTGAATCAGGAATAGTGCTGGTAATCCATTGAGTAGTCAGCATCATTCAACCACAATGAATGGATGAAAGGACAGGGGCAAATGATAAAAATTGTGAGGCAACCTGCTGAAGCTGAAAGACAAGGTGGTTAAAAGAGCCCAAGAGTAAAAAGAGCCTGCCTTGAGAAAGCAGTATTCTTTTATCTAGCAATCTACCAAAGTCAAAAATTGCTCATTTCTCCTCTTAATCACCTTTAATGTTCTTTCCTGAGTAATCAATATATTGGCGTATCTAATCATTCTCTTGATGATTGATTATTGCAAACAAAGGCAGCTGCATGCCTGCCACCAAACTGGAAGCTGGAGATACAGGAATAAAGAGGTCAGCCCAAATTCTTGCACTCGGGAACTTCTCAACTAGAAGGCAATTTCCATTCAAGTACCTTTCCTCTTCTTTTCTTTAAAGGAAAAAAGCTAATGTGCATAATCTTCCATTGCATCATTTTGATTAAGGATTTTATATTTAATCCAGCACTCAAACCATGACTTGAAAATTCTCTCTCTCTCTCTCTCTCTCTCTCTCTCTCTCTCTCTCTCTCTCTCTCTCCATTCTCTAACTCTCCTTATATATAAGTGGAGATTTCAGACAAAATGTTTGGTTAGTCAATAACCCTGCAAAAGCATTTTTTGGAAATTTTGCATTAAATGGTCAGGGTTGTACCTCAATAGTAGAGAGTGCTAGCCTAACAGTCAAAACCACCCTAGGTTCCATCTCCAGTATCACACAGAATGAAATGATGGAATTAAATGTCCTATGTGAAAAACATGCAAAAGTAGTTATTTCTATCTTAAGAAAATACAGACTAAATTACAGGAAGCTGAAAGATTCCTATTTTGTACTGCTGACAAATGTAGCAACTGTGGTTTTCAATTGCTAAAGGCAGTATGTTGATTGGATACAATAGATGTTGTAACCCCATTCACTTATATTCTCTGTATAAAAAATACTTCTTTATTTCAAGGAGCTAGTCTAAGATCCTGTTCTTGACAGTGTCCTGGTTCTTATCTCTTATTTCTGCTCACACAGTGGGTGTTTCCTTTGAAGGACATTTTGGTACTGGCCCTCCATTCATTTTCCTTCTGTAGCAAATAGAACCCTGGGTGTTTACTCCCCATGGTGCAAGGGCACCTGGATATACAAACAGCGGTGTGATCCTCCAGCTTTTCTCTGCTTGTCATTCGCTGAATGCAAGAACCAGATGCAGTAATCAATTAACTGTGTGCAGTGAACCCCAGGCAGGAAGGGCATGGTGTGTTTTGCCATTCTTTTGTTACTCAGAAAGAATGAGTAGAGAAAAAGGCTGCCTCAGCTGCTACTGAGACAACATAAAGGTTCAGTCAGGATTTTGTCTTACTACATTGATAGTTGCTGACTCGTCCATCCTGATTTGTCTAGAATTTTTCTCGTGCATGTCCATTGTTCTCTTGGGATTATTGACAATACCCTGGACATTTTTAAAAATATTCAGGTTTATACAATAAATTATAGAACCTCCTGATCTACATGGGTCTAAAAGTAGAGAATATTACTATCAGGGATCATTTGCATTCATCATATCTTTGGTAAAATCTGGTATTCCAGAGTAATGAAATTATACATAGCATGAATGCAGCAAAACAACTTCTTGTGTGCCTCATTTGGCTTCTACCTTGTTTCGCAGTACTAATGGCAAGAGAGAGAAGTTCTGTTCTGCTCTGCAGCAGTCCCTGCACAGAAGCAAAGCAAGTCAGAAACACACTATCTCACCACCTATTCTTCCAGTCTTCCCTATGCCCTATAGTGGCACTGCATCATGTATTAATTAACTGAGCATTATGCATGGAATCTATTGAATCCAATCTTTTCCTTAGGAATGAAATGTGTTGACCCATGAATTCTTGACATATAAATAGAAGAGTCAGATGAGACGAGAATAATAATAGTAAAATTATTTTAATTAATTCTTTATTGTTTTAGTATTTCATACATACATTCCACCCTCCTTTTCCCTCCAGTTTCTACTCTATCTCCCATTAGTTCTTCTACCAAACATCATGTATCTTTTTGGTAAATGCACTGAATGTTTATAATATGGCATTTAATGAGGTCTTTGATAATCTTATGCATGTATACAATGTAATTTTATCAGAACCACTACCACTTCTACCATAACCCATCCCAGATATACCCTTATCCTTCAATAATTTACAATCTTCTTTTCTTAATAACCTACTAAATCTAAATACTGCTGTCCATGTGCTCATGGAAGTGGTGCCATCCACTGGAGTATGGTCAACCTACTATATGCTTAAAAGAAACTAACTCTCCTTCAACTGGCTGCTATCAGCTGACCACAGCTCATCAACTGAGGGTGGGTGCTCATGAGCCACTCCCCATTCCATACTAGGAATGTTGACTAGCTTGATCCTATACAGGTAAACACAAATATTAAGAACAAATATTCTTGTTTATGTCCTGAAAGGACTTTTTGCTCCAGCCCTCTCAGGGACTGATATCATGTTGGGGTGATTTAATATGTTGTTGTATTAAAAAGCATCTGTTAAATTGTACTCATGACAAGATATATGGCCTTAAGAGCCAGTTCATTTGTGTTCTTCACTTCCTAACAAGCATTCTTGAAAAATCTTACCACTGTGATGAAAAACTCTGTTGATAAACCCATAGAAACTTTTTTATTTTTGTAGATTCTAAAAATGATAAAAAGAATATATTATAAGTAATAGAAGCCAATATGGGAACTCACTTGGATGGTAGATACTGCAGTCAATGGTCAGTGCAGAAAAGTAAAAGTACTCAAGGGTCCATTAATCCGAGAAGGATTTAACATAGGGAATTATTGGATGCATGCCAATCCACTGGAAAGGCTAAAGGAGCAAGTTTTCAGACTTAGCTTGCAACATAAATTTCTAACAACATATTGAACAGACCCAATAGGAAACCTTTATCTTTCATGGACCACTGAAGCACTGAGTTCAAGATCATAGTGTGTAATTTTTTATTAGGACTAAAAAATGTAAAATGTATAAGCTACCCCTTGTATAATATCTACTAGGCACTACCATCTTCTAACAAGGGAGGTAGGAAATGGGCTTTGGAATGCTGATGTGAAAACATCTCATATTTCTGTAATGAACAAACCAACAGGGACAGCCAAAAGAGGCAGGATCATTGCTGGTTTCCCATTTCCAACTTCCTAATCTCTCATGGGTATATCTATTTAGTTCAAAGTTACCAAATTTAAGAAATGACATCCCATATACAGTTACCAAACCCAGACACTATTGTGCATGTCAAGAAGTGCATGCTGACAGGAGCCTGATATAGCTGTCTCCTGAGAGACTCTGCTAGAGCCTGACAAATACTGAGGTGGATGCTCAAAGCCAACAATTAGACTGAGCACGGGGTCCCCAATGGAGAAGTTAGAGAAAGGACTGAAGGAGCTGAAGGGGTTTGCAACCCCATAGGAAGAACAACAATGTCAACCAACCAGACCCCCCAGAGTTCCCGGGGACTAAAACACCAACCAAGAAGTACATATGTAGGGACCCATGGCTCCAGCCACATATATAGCAGAGAATGGCCTTCTTGGGCATCAGTGGGAGGAGAGGCCCTTGGTCCTGTGAAGGCTGGATACCCCAGTGTAGGGAAATTTGAGGGTGGGGAGGCAGAAGCTGGTGGATGGGGAAACATCTTCATAGAAGCAGGGATAGGGGCAATAGGATAGAGGGTTTCGGCAGGGGGAGAGGAACCTGGAAAGGGGAAAACATTTGAAATGTATATAAAGAAAACATCGAAAAAATTTAAAAAAGAAAAAAAAAACAAACGAAAATTTCTTAATTCTTAAATTAATCCGAACTATGAAACTATATACAAAGAAGTAATACTTACCTCAAGTTTGGAATGAATTGGACATGTTATATTTTATCCAACAACCCTAAATTAGTGTGACCTATTCAAAACTAGAACACAAACAGCATAGGAGTCTATCAAATGGTTTATAATTTCTGACGTCTCTCAGACACTTGAGCCACCAACCAGGTTCACTACAACTACAAAGATGAGGAGCAAGTTTTGGTGAGCTAATCCATAGTATAAGCCAAGGTAGTATTCCCAAGGATGCTGAAGCCTTTCTTCCCAAAAGCTTGGTACCACCTGAATATTTCCATTTTACATTGTTAAACAGCCTGAAAACTTGCCAATCTGTGATTCACTTTATTTAAATAAAATTCTACCTTTTAATACAAGAATCTTTCCCAAAGTACAAGGGTCAGGCTATACTCTGAAAAGAGATTTTTCAACAGGGAAGATAGAGATGAATAGAACATGGAGAACTTTAGGTATAGAAAAGTCTAGCACCAGGAAAAGAAAAGAGTTGGGTACTTGGCCATTTCAAGCTCCTTTGCCATACTCTTTTGCATTGGACAAATACAGAAGTTAAATAGAAAAACATTTCCTTTACTTCTTTCTTCTCCTCTTTGTATCATAAAAGATGTGTGCACTCTAAATTACTTTACACAAGGTAACAGGATGGGATGGCATAGACAATTTGCACTTAAGCCAAATATCTATAAATATGTGCTAGTCTGAAACATGGATATGAAAGTTGATTGGATAAAAGTTCAAATCTGAGTTCTGAGAAGTTCTCATGCAAACAACTGTTTGTATTATTATTATTATTATTATTATTATTATTACTATTATTACTTTACAGTCCAGTTGTTATATCCTCCTGGTCAACCCTCCAACAGTTCCTCATCCTATTGCTCCTCCCCTGTCTCCAAGAGGAAGTTCCCACCCCACCCTCCACCCTACCAGACCTCCCCACTCTCTGGGTCCTCAAATCTCTCCAGGGTTAGGCACATCTTCTCTCACTGAGGCCAAGCCATGCAGTCCTCTGCTGTATATGTGTCAGAGTCCTTATATCAGCTAAGATATGCTGCCTGATTGGTGGTGCAGTGTCTGAGAGATTTCAGGGAACCAGATCAGTTGGGACTACTGGTTTTCCTGTGGGGTTGCCCTCCTCCTCAGCTTCTTCCAGCTTTGCCCTAATTCAACCATAGGGACCCCCCAGCTTCTGACCATTGGTTGGGTGTAAGTATCTGCATCTGACCCTTTTAGCTGTTTGTTGGGCCTCTCCAAGGGCAGCCATGATAGGCTCCTGTCTGTAAGCACACCATAGCATCAGTAATAGTGACAGGCCTTGGAGCCTCCCCTTGAGCTGGATCCCAATTTGGGCCAGTCACTGGATCTCTTTTGCCTCAATCTCTTGTCCATTTTATTAAGGAGGATAGGTAGAATCAAGAGTCAAGCCCTGAGTGAAGAATGGAAACAGTCAACCTCAGGAGGAAGGAGGTGGGGTGACCCTGTAGAATGTCTCAGAGATCTGAGAGGTGAGAGACTTTCAGGACTCAGAGGGAGAGACCTTAGATAAAATGCCCAAAAGTGGGGAGAGGGAACTCGTAGACTCCACCTCCAGTGGGAATACAGAACACCAAGTAGGTCGATGGGGTTGCCAACCCACAATCTAACCCATAATTGTCCCTGTCTAAAAGAACTACAGAGGCAAACAACTTTTAAGTGAGAAAAATTTTAAGTTTACAATTGTGCATATTTCTTTAATGAGCAGAGATGTCAAAAGAACAAGTGCTGGATCTGTGCCATGCTATTTTGTCAGGAGAAATAGGTAGCCTCAGTAGACAAACAAACAAGGAGTCACAAATAATGCAAAAAATCACTATGAAAGCTTATATAACTCCTCTGTTCAGAAATACAGGAATACTTTTTTGTTCCCATTTTTTTCCCTTGAAATTTCTCTTTTGCATCTAAAGCAAGTTAGGCCATTGAAGCTCCTAAGCTACTGATTGTAACAGGAATCAGTAGCAATTGGAAACAATGGGAAATTGATGGAACCAAGGAAACTAAGAATTTTCCATGGGGTTACGTCAAGCAATAGAAGCTTGATTGTCTCCCAGAGTGCAAGCAGACAGTCCTCCTGAGATAAATGCTGTTGTCTTTTCAACCCCTTTCTCTCTGGTAGTAAGTGGGAAGTCAGGGTTGCCTTGGTTGAAAAATCTCATCAAAGAATCAATGATATTTGGGTAAAAGAGGGTTGTTACAGTGAAATCAACTTTCCCTGAATTGTTTGCTCGAAGAGAAAATTGAAGCTAGTGCTGCACCTTCGACAAGTGACATGAACTTTACAGATCAACTCGCGGGCTTCTTTAGAATGCAGCAGATTTCTAAATTACTTTTATTTCAGAGGTACGACAGGTTCATTTTCTCTCCGACAGTATACATGTTTTTTTTTTCTGTGTCCTTACATCTGCTTCTCAAAAAGTGTTTTGTACTCAAAAGGCACAATAGCTCCTTACAAAGAATTTTTCAGCATCAGTAAATGAAATCAAATGCTTTTATAATTACAATTTGATTTCAAACATTTAATAATGTTTTAAAATATGGGATTGTTTGTATCTCTCAACAGCACAAGGAACTAATTTGATTCCAGACACTAATTGTTATACTACATGAAAGATGTCATTTAGGCAGAAAAGTAAAAGTCTCATTTCCAATGCTTTCTATAATTCATAAAATATATACATATTTCTATATAAATACTGTTATGTCATTGAAAGGAAACAGGGATGCACACACCATTTAACACTTCCATGTTCTCTTTTAAACACTTCTGCTATTAATCTGTAATCTAAATTGTTCTGATCTTCAAAGGATTTGATTTTCCCTGTGCTCTGAAATGTGTAGTTGCCCTTTCATAGCACATAACTAACTTGGAATCAATATTTAAACTGACCACCAAATGAAAAATTAGTTAACTTCACAGGGTGAGCACAGTAACAGAGGGTCTGGGTAGGCAGAACATTTGGGGGCTTGTTATATTCCCGAGCTAAAAATCTTATATTGATTTTTTAGTGAAGCATAGACTTAGTTACTTTGAGACTTTCAAAAACTGACTGCCCAAGGAATATTTTCTTGCTTTCTCAGGTACCGTGCAGTCTTCCAGAAGTAAGCATCCATCTATTCAGAGAGCTTTAACCTGTAGTTTCCACTTTCTTAGCAATCACACTTAAAACCCTGTGAATAGGCCCTGGGATTTACAGAGCTGGGCTTCTCAGTACAAGCAGATCCTTTCAGCTTTTGGCTGTCAGTGTATGAGCATGCACTTGCGTGCTCAAGGAGTTTCTTGTAGCTTCAGAAGTCTAAGAGAGTTAAAGGAAAAGAAGAAAGATGTCCTAGTCTAATACAGATTTATGAACTTCCCACTATAGAGACGGTATTTCATCTTCTTTTATTTTTTTTCCTAATCAAGCTGTTAGCATGAAACAGGGGCATGCAATCTTAGCAAAGTGAAATTGGGGTCATGCCATAGGCTAGCTGAGTGGGGGGATCTTTGGCATGTGATGTATGGTCAACACAACTCCCTTACTACATCAAATGCCATTTAATTACATTTTTAATCTCATTTGTGGCTTTTTAAAAATCATTATAGAAATTGCTGTAAATGTGCCCAGAATGAGACCTCATACAATTTTGCTGTGAAAATTGAAGGGAGTGAAGATGAAATATTATCATCAAACAATTTTTTGTGGCTTTAGACAATGTCGCCTATGCAATAACAACACAAATAATTTCATTGGTGCAGTAGAGCATGCACTAATGCTATGGTCCTTTTATACAGTTTCTCATGTTGTTGGAATCCCTGACTATAAATTATTTTCCTTAGTATTTCATTACTATGATTTTTCCTAATGTTATGGATCATAGTATAAATATCTGATATGTGAACCCTAGAGGGGTTGAGAATGACTGTACTAGACTGAGTGGGGCTTTGATAAGAGAAAAAAAGCTTTTGCTTTCTATCCCATCAATCCATTCCCTTCCTAGCCTCAGTGTCATCATTTGACTTTATAGTTGCCAAAATTAATAATACAATACCAGACTTGAGTTTTTGACTCCATGAATGCATGTAAAGCAGGCCTGAGGTCTTTTAAGTGAAAGTTTGGTTTGCCATGAAATAACACCTCTTTCTTCTTTTGGGGTTATTTAAAAATATCTCTACTGCTGGGCTATATGAGCGATGTAAGGAGGATTCCTAGGGTAAAAGCAAAATGTTCTCTTCTATGCAAGGATGATTGACTCTCCTCTTTGTGGAGCACAGCTGGTTTCAAGTTTTTCTTTAAGCATCTTCTTAATTATCTTGCACTTTTGATCTTGAAATCTTTCGCTGGGCTATCAGAAAGAGAACAAGCAAAGAGCCTAGCTGTACTATCCCTGAGGTTCAAACTGCTGAGTTCTTTCATAGACAGACTCCTGGATGAACATACCATTTCTCTCAGTAGTTATCCACCCTTTCCTTTTCTTTCCTCAAGCATCTAGTATGGCAAAGTGAAAAACAGCCAAGTTATTTGAACATTATTAGTGTCAGCAATTTCTTTGAAACATCAATGACCTGTCACTTATGATGCCCACTTCTTCAAATCTGGTTATTTGGTAATTAGCATGACTGTAATTTCAGATGTACAAATAAGCAAAAGCATACTTTTGTCACATTTTCCAAGGTGTGATTCTTCCTTGGAGTATTCTATTAAGCTGGTACTTGAGGGATATGTTGCTTTATTAATTCCTTGGATTTCTAGAAGATAGAAGTGATGGTAGGTTTCAGTAGACTACTATGCTATTGCTTCCTAGTACTTCATGGAATTTCATGAAATAATGGGTTATATTTTACATTTTTACTACTTGTATAGATGTCTCAGGAATAAACCAATGACTTTCACTAAATAACTCATAAACCCCAAATTATTAATAACTGTCTTAGATGACCACTAAATTTAAGGGATGGTCTTAAAACCACCTATGAGATACACACACTGTTAAACTCTGAGTTTATCCTACAGTATCACAAACTCTGCAGTTGGAATACACTGGCTAGTGTGTTCATTTTCATTAGATATTTTAGAACTTCATACAATATGTTTTTATTATATTCACCCCTTAACTCTTCCCAAACCTACCCCTCCCATCCCACTCTACTTTATTTTCCATTAAGGCCAATTTGGGTTGTTCAAATATTCTGGGATTCTAGAGCCTAGTTGTCCTATCAAGGTCTGCACTCTTATAGAAAACTGACCCTTTCTCTCCCACAGCTAATTATTTCCAATAACTCCTTGGCTAAGAGTGGAACCTTGTGCCCAACTCACCTCTCAGAGCTGGAATTTTGTCTGATTTGAGCTCACACAGATTTTTACCTGGTATCATAATCACTGTGAGTTTCATATGTACCGCTGCCCTACTGGTTCCAGAAGATATGGTTCTCTTGTAGTCATCTACCACTACCTACATTCTTTCTGCCTCCTTTTCTGCAATGAGCCTTGAGTCTTTGAAGGACGTATTGGGGTATACACATTCTATTTAGAGTGGAATATTTTGCAATCTGTTATTCTGTACCTTGGCCAGTTTTAGGTTTCTATTTAATCATCTATTACAAACAGAAGCTTCTCTGGTGATTATTGTGTGAAGCCTTAATCTATGCTATAATGAAATGTCATTCCGGGTTGATTTAATAATTCCCTTAATCTCACTCAAGTTTGGCAGCACTACGTCATGTATAGTATATATGAGCCAGACTCATGTATACAAGTACAAATTAATGACACATGGAGAGAAAGGGAGAGAACATAGACATCCCAACTTCATACTGAGTGCCTATTTAATACATTAATCCAAGAAACCATGGCTATGAGAAGAAAATGCCTGAGTTCTAGAATAATATCACCATTCTAACTTCACTCCATCTTTAAAATCCTATTTTAAACTACTCATCTCCCCTAGCATGGATAGCAATTTAATCACAAGTCAGCATCAAAAATTATATTTTTTATCTAAGACAGAAACACATTGTACCTCCCTAAACATTATCATTGTATTCTCCAAGTCATATTTATAGGCTCTTAAAAATATACTTTTTTGCTATCCTATACTTACTGCCTTAGTTTAAACCATTATCTGCTCTTGTTTAGACTATTACTATATTTATTCTCTCCTCTCCTAGGTCCATTGTCCTTGCTCTTAATATACTATTTTACTAACCATAAAATACTGTTACCAAAATTATTGAATATATTAAGCATCTTCATAAAGTCTAAAGACTTAGTTTACATATACTCCCACACAGCCTAGACACATCTATCTATCTATCTATCTATCTATCTATCTATCTATCTATCTATCTATTTATCTATCTATATCTGATTTCATATACACAAATATGTAAAAATACATATATATTTAATACATATACATTTATGTACATAGAACTCTATCTGTTCAATATATATATATTTGTATACATAGAAATGTTTTATATTTTGCTGCCTCATATTGCCTATACTTTATCACCTGTAAATCTCTTTTCTAGTCACACAGAGTTATTCAGCTTTGATGTGTCCTTATCTAATCCTATCCTACCTTATCTTCAACTTTGTTCATGCTTTTTTTTTTTTTTTAATTTCATTCCCTATTTCTCCTCTGGTCAGAATCTAATCCCTTCTTCTGGACACACTCAAACATTCTGACTTGTGTTGTGGCATCAGCAAATCTTGTGGTAAAAAGTAATTGGTCTCACTTTCTATGGGAGTATGTTCTACTTTAATATAACCACATATTATTTGGTTTCTTTATTTGCATAAGACTTGTAGAATACGCCAATTAAAATACACTAAATCCTGTGACTTTTAAGAGTACATTTAGTCAGAGTTGTCAGAATCTCTCATCTGTCTTTTAGTTTCCAAAAAGAAGTAGATGAGAAAGTCACTGACTGAATGATGCAAAATTCTAAATACTTGTCAGAAAGAATGATTTTTCAGCCTTTCTATCCAAGTAACAGTAATAATTATATATTATTGGTGACAATTTCTCATTCTCTTGTTTGTCCTCTTACTTTTGTTAAACTTAAAATCATATCACACTAGAGTTATTCGTGACATCTCAATTTTTTTCTACTTTCCACTCATGTCTGAGAAGAATGGAAACAAAACATCTATCTGTAGTAAAACACTATGAGCATGACCTAGTTATCATGTGTCTTTTTCTTATCACAACCAGGCTTCTTCATTTCTACTCAAGGTCACTGACAATGATGATATGTGATATCATTTCTCTTTTCTCAGAGGACTATAAGACAGACTTTTACTATAATTAATTAAGTATTGTAATGTAGTGCCCATTTAAAAATTCTTGAAATATAACTTAACCTGTTAAAGCCAGATGTGAATATTCTATTTCCTTATTGAAGCTTACATAATTTATCTTGCTGGCATGGGAAGACTAACCAAACCTTTGTCTCTCAAGGAGGATTAGGCAAAAGAGCATCATCTTATGCCCTCTACCAGCTTCAACATGGTGATCTAAGTAGCTATAGAGTATTTTGTATTAGCCTAGATGTTTTGCCATGGACTGTAGATCTACAACTTAATGCTTATGAGTGGATTTCTTCTCTGCACTGTAGATCCTAGGAATGAAGAAATATCTCTCAGCACTTTGCCTTTTTCTCGTTTACATGTGTTCATCAGCAAATATGCCCATGCCATAAACCTTTATGTTGTTTCTGTGTTTTTCCCATCTTCCTCCTTCTCCTTGACATTGAAAACAGTCATTTTGTTTCTTCCTCATCACCACTTGATTCTGAGAGAAAACCAAAGACATTGGCTAGACCTAAAAAAGAGTCATATTCGCCAGAAGAAATAATTTGCTATAGTTGGTAGTAAACAGAAATTAACTCGCCAAAGAACACCAGGGAATTAGACCCAATTATGTCAACAGAACTTCAGTTAACATCATGGAACTAGAACCCTCTTTAGCACTGAAGACTCATAAACACCTAGAGATGATTTTAAAGTTACTAGCTTTAAGTAAAAGGCTGTAGAATACCCATTAGTGAATAGAGAGTTGTATAATGTAAGTTTATGATTATTTTGTAAGATACCCTGTGACTTAAAGAAGGAGGGATGCTTATATTGTTCATTGTGCTAGCTAATTTTATATCTATGTGACACAAGCCAGGGTTATCACAGAAGAGGGACCCTCCATTGAGAAAATGCCCATAATATCTGGCTGTAGGGAAGTTTGTAGGGCATTTTTAAATTAGTGAATGATGTGGTAGGGTCAAGCTCATTGTGAGCAAGGACAGACCTGGGCTGGTTGTCCTGGGTTTTACAAGAAAATAGGCTGAGCAAGCCATTAGGAACAAGCCATTAAGCTGCACTCCTCTACGGCCTCTGCATCAGCTCCTCCTGCCCTGCTCTAACTGCTAATGAAAATGAACTCTTGAATAGAACTGTGAATTAAATAAACCCTTTTCACCAAAGTTACCTTTGGTCACAGTGTTTTATCCTAGCAAATGTAACCTTAACTAAGATAATATCTAAACATTTACCTTAGAGTAGGATTGTTTTCTTATGAAAGATATTGGAAAGAATCCTTTTCCTAGAAATTAGAAATAGAGATGGGATTAAGGTTTTGTTGTTGTTGCTGCTATTTTATTTTGTTTTTGTATTTATGTTCTTAATGATTAAAACAAGCCAAAGGAGCTTAGTTACAAGACTGTTATAATTTCTTCTATATTAAAAAAAATAATTGTGTTACTTTGCCAAATGTTCTTGCCTTCTTCTTACTTATTACTTTTGGGATGAGGCTTGACATCAACTTATTGCTTCCTTCAATATTCAAACACAATCTGAAATGATTCTCTAAAGGAATAAATAGCTTAATGACAAAGATTCTAGAAATAATCTTTTCTAACTTGTAACTCTATACATAATGTAAATAAATGACACAGATCACTATAACCAAATGCGTATTGGTTTGAGAATATAGTTGACTATTCTAGGAATAGACATGTATTCTGTTAATCTACAAACACTGAAATGTTCAAATATCTGGAAACATAGCTCAGTGGCACAACACTTGTTTAGCATGCATGAGGCCCCTTGTTTAATCCTCAGGATCTCAAATAAAACTTATAGTATTAGCACTGACAAACTGCGAAAAATGGCTGACCATTCCAATTGAGAAAATATTTCAGTTGCTGTTGGTTGTTCTCAGAGCAGCCTAGTAAATTTCTCAAACTGAATATCTGATAAGTACCTTAATTCTTAAATTATGTTGCTATGCTACATGAAATCAAATCAAAAGTTGCTTGATTATATTTGACAAATAGAGAAATAATTGGAGGTTGGTGAAAACATAAAAGCAGATAGTCATGTGCTCTGAACTTGCCTCTGCCAGATAGCATCTATGGAATTGAGAGGAGTTATTTAATATTCCTAAATTTTGATTTCCTTAGTTGGCAGGTAAGAGAATGTCCTTCAGTGGCTGGAGAAATGGCTCAGTGGTTAAAAGCACTGACTACTTTTCCAGAGAATCCAAATTAGGTTCCCAGCATCCATATAATGACTTAAAGCTATCTGTAAATCCAGTTCCAGGAAATCCAATGTCCTTTTCTGGCCTCCATGATGATCACTGCCTGCACATGATGCACATTCATGCATGCAGGCAAAAGACATATACACACAAAATAAACAAAAAAAACTGTCTTTAAGAAAATTTACTTATAGGATTGGTATGAGTGTTAAGATGTCAAGCATTCCCTGTTTTGTTCACCCATAAACCTTACTCCCACTACTATTTATGGCTCTGCAACAATAAATATATCTCACTGGTGGAAAGACCTAGCTGGTTACTCTTAGATAAGAATAGTTATTTTCTCTCAGGCTGATTCCTACCCATAAAGCATAGCAGAAAACTAAAAGCACCTTCACCCCTGTAGGCTTTCCTTATACAGTTTTTTTTTAATTTTATGATTTAACTGTGATGTCTAGTGTTTATGTGTAGAAGCCTTTAAAACTACTCCAGGCAATGAAATTCTACAAGATTCCTTGTTTAGAAAATGCTTAACCAATTGTAAGCACTAAAACACTATAAACAATATCTACAATAATGCTGCAGCAGAATATAAGTCTTCCAGGTGGATTTTAGGTAGTGTTAAAAAAACAAAATGAAAAAAAACTAGCTTTACATTTGCTTTTATCAATCAGCATCAGCAGTGTGAACCAAATTGATATCAACTGTATCTATGGCATCAGATTTTAAGAGTATCTGAATCAGGGTTGCTCTGCCCACCCTTCTTCAAGAGATAGTGTCCTCTAGAACTCTCATCCATGTATTTTAAGAATGCCTAATGCAGTATATATTATATGAGAATCATTCAAGGCTACATGCACCATTGCTTTCAGTGCCCTGTTAAGGTGTTGAAAATTTGTTACTCTGATTGTTTTGGCATTGTGGTGGTAGGTGGTGTGGTAGGGTGCTGCTGTGTCTGGGTTTCAAACACAGCATACACAAGGCTTTCCTTATTCCCAGATAAATCAAATCTAAAACAGCATTTTATCTTTAAAATGCTTTTATGAATGGTTCTCTCTTGCCTAAATTCTACCTTCTGAAGGTAGAGCACGAGAAAGAAAAATGTGAGATTGAGCTGTACCTGCAGCTATTGCTATCATTCCTAAGTACTCAGAGAGAATGGCTGCCTGGCTGGTTCACCTAGACCTGTATCTCCATTTTCCTGCTGCCACTATTTACCCTTAAAACTGGACTCCTGATAACCATGGCCCGGTATTGTTCTTACTGTCATGCTTGTTTCCAGGAAGCTATATTGAAATCATATCTTTATTATATCAAATATAATTAGCAGGCTATTTCCTGAACCACTAGTGGCTACTCTGTACCGATGGGATCTATCAATCTTCTTTGGCACTCCCTCTTATCATTTGCCTGCAGGTATATTCTCTGCTAACAGTGCAGGAGTCATGAAGGAAGGATTAGAAAACAAAGGCATGTGATTTGAATGATCAAGCGCTGGATTAGGCACTTGTATGTTCTACCCACACAACATCATCATCTAATTTTTACTAAACAGTAGATGCCAGATATATTTGGCATTCTTTAGAGAAAGTATATAAAAAGAGACTTTGAAATATTTTGAAGTTTTCACATACTCTTAAAACATAAGTGACAGAAGCTAAAATCTAAATATAGCTCACACCAGTCTACTTCTCTCTGTAATCACATCAGTCTAGGCTAGCATTATCTCTGGCTAGAGTGGAGGGCCTGGATTAAAATTGGATTTCTTTCCTCTTACATCTTTTACCTTTTAAAATCTCCATATAGTACTTTCTTTAAAGCCTAAATCAGACTAGGTCTCTGCCTTACTTTATTTATTTTCTTTGTGAAAATTTCTTTCTCCATTTCTTTTCTTAGATTGAAAATAGCTTCTTCTCTCATACAATACATCCAAATCACAGTTTTCCCTTTCTCCACTTCTCTCAGCCCCAGCCCCATATCCCATCTCACCCAGATGCATTCCCCTTCCATGCCCTCTTCTGAAAAGAGCAGACCTCCAACAGTCAACAACCAAACACCACAAAGTAAACAAAACTAAACAAAAACAAAAGCAAACTATCAAAACAAAATAATAAGACAAGTCAAAAGCTCTCACAGTAAAGCTGGAGAGAGTCCAAAGAACAAGCAAACCAGTCAAGGACACATACACTCTTCACTGTTAGTAGTCCCACAAAATCATCAAGCTAACAGCCACAACATACACACAAAAGACCTTCTGCAGACCCTAGCAGGCCCCATGCTTGCCAGGTCAGTCTCTACGAGCCCATATGCACTATTGATTTGATTCAATGGGCAACATTTTCCTGATACCCTCCATCCCTTCTGACTCCTACAATACTTCTGCCCCCTCTTACACTAGATTCCCTGAGTCCTGAGGGGAGGGACTCAATGGAGACCTCCAATTTAGAAGCTCTCTCTAAATAATGTCTGGCTATAGATCTCTGCATTTTCTTCCATCTGATGGCAGAGGAAATCTCTATGATGATAACTGAACTAGACATCAATCTAAGAGTACATCAGAATATCATTAGGCTAATTATGGGATGGATCCCTGGATATGGCAGTCTCTAGATGGTCCATCCTTTTGTCTCAGCTCCAAACTTTGTCTCTGTAACTCCTTCCATGGGTGATTGTTTCCAATTCTAAGAAGGGGCAAAGTGTCCACACTTTGGTCTTCGTTCTTCTTCAGTTTCATGTGTTTTACAAATTGTCTCTTATATCTCGGGTATACTAAGTGTCTGGGCTAATATCCACTTATCAGTGTGTACATATCATTTGAGTTCTTTTGTGATTGTGTTACCTCACTCAGGATGATGCCCTCCAGGTCCAACCATTTGCCTAAACGATGACACCATTGCATACACTAGCAAGCATTTGCTGAAAGGACCCTGATATAGCTGTCTCTTGTGAGACTAGGCTGGGGCCTAGCAAACACATAAGTGGATGCTCACAGTCAGCTATTGGATGGATCACAGGGCCCCCAATGGAGGAGCTAGAGAAAGTATCCAAGGAGCTAAAGAGATCTGCAACCCTGTAGATGCAACAACATTATGAACTAACCAGTACCCCAGAGCTCTTGACTCTAGCTGCATATGTATCAAAAGATGGCCTAGTAGGCCATCACTGGAAAGAGAGGCCCATTGAACAGGCAAACTTTATATGCCCCAGTACAGGGGAACGCCAGGGCCAAAAAAGTGGGAATGGGTGGGTAGGGGAGTGGGGGAGGGGGTATGGGGGACTTTTGGGATAGCATTGGAAATGTAATTGAGGAAAATACGTAATAAAAATATTTAAAAAAGAATATCATTAGGAACAATCACACACACACACACACACACACACACACACACACAACCTTACTTTAAAAGCATCAATTGCTTAAAAGAACGCTTTAATGCTTTAACATAATTTTTAATGGTCCCATATTTTCTGGGGATCCAGAAAAGAATCTATTCTTTATTTTCCTCCTCTAAATGTTTTACAAAGTCCCCTTATCTTTACTTGAAAGGAACTCGAAGCCCTTGGGTCATCCTATAACTACTGATAGCCTCTCATTTTCACCCTTGGTTTCATTGAACCTTCAGATGTGTTCTTTTCCTGACCAGAATAACTAACAAGTAGTTATCACCATTATGTATATACATTATTCCCATTATTGCCTGCCATTTTCCTTTGAGCATTGTCTTATTTTCTTCAATATTTACCATCTTTTACATATGAGTTTCTATGATACTGTGAACTTTAAGAGGGTAAAGTCTAGTTTCTTTTTCACTTCAGTAGACTTGGCTGTTACTATAACAAATGCTAGTGTGAGACAAAGAGGAGGAGTAGAAGGGAAGGACAGGAAGGGGAAAGAAGAAAGGAAGAGATGGGGGAAGGGAAGAAAGGAGGGAGGAAAGAAAAGAGAGAGGGAGGGAAGAGAAATGAAGTGATTAACATATGGGCTAGGAATTCATCTCCTGGTATATTGTCTGCATTCCTATAACTTGTAGCAAAATAATGAGTATCAAATAGGAGCTTAATGAATGATGTGTAAGTATGTAGAGTATTAATTCACTGTGACAGACTAAGGAGAATATAGGGAAAAGACCAAAGTGCAGAAGAAAACAAATTCCCTCCCTTAACACTTCCAACCTGGCATCACTAAAATCAACCCAGCAATTATAAGGAATAATTTTAAGATTAGAGTAAACCAGAGAGTTAGACAAAGGGAGATAGCACCACATCTTAGTAGAATATAGAATTGATTAGAGTAACTTGACAAATGAAATTTTGCTCAGTTTCCTTCAGGTGTATTCTATCCCAAGTCAGCCATTTTTGAAGATTAGATTTTGAAATAAAGCGTTGCAGCTGTGAATATACTGAGGAGGAAAGCATGTCCCTTCTCTCCACTGTTTGCATTCTAACGTGTGAGAGTCTTCAAGTAAGACATATATGAAAGCAGGGACAACAAACCCTGCAGGATAGCAATTTCACAGGACTTTAATAATGGCCAACTTTACAGAAAAGCTCATGGACTCCTAAATCTATAGCCCTGTATTTAATGAGCATTGCAATGCAGTATATCTGAAAACTCACTCCTTAACTTCCTATAACTTAAACTTAGCTATGGCCAGCTAACAGTCTTTAAATTAACTCTTGATTTCTCTTGGGATGACATTATATCATTTTAAATGGAATTTCAATGGCCATATATGGAAGTAAAATGAAGTAATGCTTTGTAATAACTCCATTGTCAAGTGCATTTTTTGGTGTAGCTATGAACTTTGGTGGCTAGGTTAAAGTTCTTAAAAGACCAAGACTCTGAGTCCAATTCCTTTATATGGATAACTTTTCAAAAAGTCCATTTTTTATAATTCTAATGCCCCGTTAGTAACAGACTGATACATTTGTAATATGAAGGAAAATGAATCACTAAAAATGATTTTCAAATGCCAGACAAACTAGGTTATTTCATTCTGGTTGGTAGGCTAATTTTTAAAGATTCTGTATGTTAACATGGCAGTTGCACATAAGGACTTATGGTGGGTTTGGCAGAATTTAGGGGACCTGTGAACATCAAACCAGATAGAATCCCAGTATAAAATGGGGAAAAGTCACCACCCCACCCTGAGGAGTAATCAGCAATTGATGGCTGCTAGAAGAGGGATAATCAGTTTTCTTCAAGTCTACAGATGCTGAGAAGCTACTCATGCTCCAGTATATGATTATGCACATACACAAGCAACACTAAGTGCAATCTATTCATTAAAAAATCACACATGAAGTTGGAAGAGGAATGGGGGAGTAAATGGAATTGAGAGAATGGAGATTAGACTTGAAATTGTAATGGTAAATTAATAACCAAAAAGTTAGTGTTCATTTCTGTTTGAATGGTATGTGTGTGTAGCTGTATACGTGTGTGTGTGTATATATAGTTGGAAAATTCACTCCTTAGAGCTAATTTTGAGTGAATGGTTGAGCATAATCAAGACAAGGTAAGCTTATGTGGTTGCTATTTGCTTTGTTCAACTTTTCAGAAATAGTAAACCCTTTGAAAACACTTATGTTGGATAAAATGTTTCACATATGTTATAATTTTCTTCAAGTTTATTGAACATTTAATGGCTTTCTCTGGTGAGACACCATCATTTTTACTATTAACTACATGCTTACTAACAGAGAGAAAGACACTCTTTTTTAAAACTTTTTATTAGATATTTTCTTCATTTACATTTCCAATGCTGTCCCAAAAGTCCCCCATACCCTCCCCCCCACTCCCCTACCCACCGACTCCCACTTCTTGGCCCTGGCGTTCTCCTGTACTGGGGCATATAAAGTTTGCAAGACCAAGGGGCCTCTCTTTCCAATGATGGCCGACCAGGACTCTTTATGAGCCTATTTCTCACAGATCACTATAGACACTATGGTTCTCTCTCAGATGCTACTTCATATTGTTCTCAAATTACCCTATAAGTATAGCTTCTAGCTTATTTTGGACCATGTCTCTGATTTTCTACACACATGGAAATCAATTACTCTTTACTCCTAGTAAGTTGTAAGAGCCACTACTATTCTTCCAATTATTGATATACTTACTAACTGCTCTCAAAAATCATCAGGGGCTGCATATTTATACATCTATCGTGACTTTTGTCTGAATGGGAAAGAGTGTGCTAAAAAAGGCCAGTAGTCAGAGACAGGTAAGAGTGTTCTTGAGCTCCTATCAACCTAAGACAGAGACATACATCAATGCTATGTTTGATCTCCATGATGGATGAGTAGGAGCAATATAGACACTGACCTGAGACAGGCAGTCACCTGGCCACTCTATACCCTAGATGGGATTATGGGAAACAAATAAATCTTGTGCCTCTGTCCAACTTCCAGTACTGCTCATCTTTAAAAAAAACTAAAAAAGGGGGAATTGTGGTCTTCCCTTCCTTGAGCAAGCCCTTTCCAGCCTTAAGCAGGCTGAACACACCTTGAGGGCTTGCCACAATGGGCCTTAATGACCTAGGTGGAGTCATTTGTCTTGGTTGTACATGCAACTTCCTACAGAAACTTAGAAGAATAGACAGCCTGCTGGCCTTGCTTTGCAACAAAATCCAGATGAAACAAAGGACGGGGTCTGTGGTCTTGCCCTTTATAAACACAGTGCTGAATATTAAACTTGAAGCCTTCATCAGAAAAAAAATTATGGGCAGTGTACCAATAATTAAATTTTTAGAGCACTATAGCCATTTATTTTTATTGTTTCTGTGTTTGCTTCCTCATTTCTCAGTGACCTTGAAGTTAGAATGTGCTATTTATTTACTGAATTAATACATATTTTATTAACAATCAAAAATTATATATATTTATACTATGCAATATCACCTTTGAATACCAACTCAATCACCTTCATTGTTTATTATTTTCATGTAAAAACATCTAATCTACTCAGCAGTTTGAAATATCTCTAAAGCTTATTGTACATTTCCATTGAAAATTGTGTGTCTTTTTCCCCAATATCTCCCCTCTCTCATCTGACCCTCTCACTTAAGTCCTGATAACTGTTACATTACTTTCTTTTTTTTAAAAAAAAGATTGGTTTATTTATTTTATGTATCTGAGTACACTGTAGCTGTACAGCTGGTTATGAGCCATCATTTGGTTGCTGGGAATTGAATTCACAACTTCTGCTCACTCCAGCTCTGCTCCTTCCTGTTGGCCCCACTCACTCCAGCCCTGCTTGTTCAGGCCCAAAGGTTTATTTATTATAATATCTAAGTACACTGTAGCTGTCTTCAGACACATCAGAAGAGGGTGTCTGATCTCATTAGGGATGGCTGTGAGATGCCATGTGGTTGCTGGGATTTGAACTCAGGACCTTCAGAAGAGCCGTCAGTGCTCTTTACCGCTGAGCCATCTCTCTAGCCCCATTACTTTCAATTATATTTTAACTGCTTTAATTTTTTTTGTGTATAAGTGAGATTATGTAACAGTCCTCATTTTATACCCATGTTATTTCACTCAGTATCTTCCATGCTCATTCATGTACAGGAAAATGAGGAGATTGAATCCCATTTATGTCTGAATAAAATTCATTGTGTCTATTAACATGTTTTCTTTGTCCACTCATTAGATGATGAAGACTTACAGTGTGTCCATGTCTTAGCTCTTTCTGCACTGGGCACAATAAAAGAGAGACACAAATTTCTCTTCAGCATACTGATTCTTTCCTTTGGATACGTGTCAAGGAATGGGATTCCTTATGCCACAATTTTGTGTTTTAGTTGTTTAAGGAATCTCAGTACTATTATTTTTTCAGTCTCTGACTTAGTTTGCTGAATCCTTTTTAAAGAAAATTAATTCTATATAAATAGATAAGAAAATATCATGATTTAAAACAGTCTAGTCTTCTATTGTTTATGATAATAAACACAAGAGTATAACAGTAATTGTTGCTATCTTCCTTCTTCATGATGCTTTAAACAATGGCATAACTTTTAGTAATCTTCCACAATTGCCTTATTGCTTATGAACACCAAGGACCATTCTAAGTGTTAAAAATGCAGAATAATTGAAATATTACATAATCTTGTCCTCGTACTTTCTGTTGTAAAGTTTTATCTTCAATCACTTTCTAGGCTGTTTTCTTACATTTTTAATTTAGGGAACTTGATCGATTTTCTTTCTACTACCACTCACTTTCCATTGCATTCAGGTACTGAAATTTATTATCACTGTTCATAAATTAAGCTTGTTTCACCTTAGTGCCCTTTCTACACTGGTCTCCCCACCTGGAATGTCTTCTTCCCTCTGTTTTCTCAATTCTGTCTATCTCTTCTGACCCGACAAAATCTTATCACTTTATAAAGTCTTTTTCTAATCACTTGATTTCCATCTGGATCCCCTTGTAATTGTAACCTGTATATTTCCTATTAATTATTAAATATGTGTGTTCTATATGCTGTATAAAGTAGGTTTTTTTTTTCAAAATTACTCGGTACAATATTTAAAACAACCAACCAGCTAAATGAGTACTATTGTCTAAGTTGAGTGATTTAAAAATAGGAGCACCCTCATAAAGGCAGGGAGAAGGGTATGTGATACGGGGTCCCCAAGGGGGGACCTGGATAGGGGATAACATTTGAAATGTAAATAAAGTAAATATCCAATAAAAGGAAAAGAAAGAAAATGTGCTAATAAGGGGAACAATAAGAGAAACGAACATAGCTATTTAGCTGCTTGGTTTTATTTTTTCCTGGGTTACTGAGAAGGGGAATTTGCAACAGGAGATGAGACCCTCAGTGGGGAAAGGACATGTGGAATTTCTAAAATTCCTACCTGAAGCAGAGTGCCCACCGAATATCATTGTAACCTCTAATCAGGTTTTATATCTTGTCTGAGCCTTCTTGGTGCTCACGGATGAATGTTCTCCAGAATTACAGAGATTTTTAAGCTACAGACTTCTTTTTCCACAAGTACACGTCATTTTTCCATTTGCACTCATCTTCTCGATTTCATGTTCCTTCTTGTTGTGCCTCCATTCACTGCCTCATTTCTATTTAACACTCTTCAGAAGAATAAGATCATGAAATCATCTTTGAGTACTGAAAAACAAGGGTGGTTTCCTCTGTCTCACAGCAATGTTATATATATTTTACATATAATGAATATATGTTGGAGTATTGCTAATACAAAATTTTGCTACCACTCAGTTAAAATCTCAGAGGTAATGTAGCCTTGCTGTTAAGAGCACATCCCTGAATTCTAAGTGTCTGGGTTCAAAATCTGACAGCACTGTTTGTTAGCTATGTGACCTTGGGCAGTTTTTCACACTACTTTAAATTCATTCTCTTACATGGAAAATGAAGATAATATTGTTTGCTATAGAGGATTGAAAAGATTAAATAAGCTTCTATATATAGAGTTCTTTGAGCCATGCCTACTGTAGAATAAGACTTACATATGTTGTTCTTCTTGTTTATACACAAAATATTTGTCCACTCTTTACTAGCTATTGTTCTTCCTGGAGAAATACAATCACAAAGGAAAAACAAACAACAGCAACAAAAACTAAAAACAAAACAGCACAGGTGTAGTGCCTGTGACTTGAGTGAGCTTTTCTTGTTAGCCCAGAAATAAAACTAAAATTGATTACCGACTAAGAATCCCACTGACTTTCTTTACAAAGCTGTTGTTCTATGCTCCCTAAGTCTAATACACACCTAAGACCAATGATCTCCTGGTAGCTTTATGCAAATAGATATATGTTCCAGCTGAACTGCTGTATTGGTGTTTCCTTCTCACCTACAACTCACACTGCCTGTTGGTGATGAAAATCTCCATTATAACCTTGAAAGGAGAGCTCTGTGACCCTTACCAATACTTACTTCAGGTTCAGTCCTCCACCTTGACATTTTTGGCAAAAGCCATCCCAAAGAAATATAGCAAAACTATGTTTATGCTGATGTTTTAGGTCATTGCTTGATGTAACTAATTGTCCCCATGGTCCTGTAAACAAAAAGATGAATCACTGGGAGAATTTCTTCTCTGACAACAGAAGTATTTTATAGGTGGTCCTGTATGTCCTCTTTCAAAATGAAAAATCTAGTCAGAGTTTAATTTTTCACTCAGAACAAGTGATCTATGTTAGTAAATGTTTTGTATGTTTTTTAAATAAAAATTATTGTTATTTTAAATGCTCTTGTCTTTCTCCATTAGTTTTCTTTGTGTAGCTTCAATAGCTACTGCATATTGCACCTAGTATCCATACCTAATATTCAGTATGTTACTGTAAATGGCCTAAAATCTGAAGAAAACTAAATCAATTTCCTAGTTTTAAATTTTAATATATATATATATATGTCTTTAAGCATGACATTTAAACTTCTGTCATCTACGACAAATAGAAAAAAGTAGATGTAGCTCACTAGGGATCAGTGCTAAAAGGCAATGACCAGGTTGGAAGATTCAAAAGATCTTTGTTATGCTACACTACCATCATGACATAGAAAACTGACATAAAACTTACCTGCCAGTGCCCACACACTTCATCTGTGTGCCTTTCTAAAAGGAAAAGTTTTGATCCTAGTATATGAGATTTAGCAAGAACTCCTCATCAATATTTAGTCAGTAGAATAAATGAATTAAGAGAAAAATACACACTCGGTTTTAAAATTAAAGACAGAACTGTCACTTGCATTCCTCCTATTTTTCCCATGATGCCAAGACTAAACAAATAATTGGTACTTAGATGAATAGTTGCTTATTCACTTTGTGCTCTTTTCTTTGCTAGTGAGACAACAAAGATTTTTATATTCAGTAGAAAGGAAAGGAAGAAAATTAACACATTAATGAATCAGCATTCTATTTGCACCTCAGAGGTCCTCTCTTATTCAGTAAAGTGTTGATCACTTCATGCTGCACATGAGCTTAAAGAACTAGAAATTAGGGCTGAGTTTTTGCTATCAGGGCAAGGTAGGAAAATTCAAATATGTGATGATTTATATGAATAGGATGTTTGAACGTATATTCTATTGTTTAAATTATATTCTGGGATTGGGGATGTATCTCAGTGGTTGTAGAGCCCTTACATGTGTCATTTCTTCAGAATCACCCCAATTCCAGAGAGAGGAGAGGAGAGGGGGGGAGGGGAGGGGAGGGGAGGGGAGGGGAGGGGAGGGGAGGGGAGGGGAGGAGAGGAGAGGAGAGGAGAGGAGAGGACAAGACAAGACAAGACAAGACAAGACAAGTGAAGAGGAGGAAGGATGTAGGGACAGAGAGAAAGAGAAAGAAAGAGAGAAAGAGAGAGACACAGAGAGAATATCAGTTACATTTCCTGAATATTTCCATATTTATTTTTGTTTGTCTGAATATATCTTCTGGAAAGAAATGTTAGGTTGTGTACAAACAAAGACTATAAAAGTAACATGAGGGAGACACGTGAGGGAATGCTCCCAAAGTTAAATCTGATTTTCTATCCTGAATTATTGAGATAATTAGCTCACCTTTCTCCTTTTCTAAAGAAATGGTAAATTAGGTGTATCCTATATACTTAAAAATGACAAAGCAAAGATCTGGGTGTAGTGCTACATATATGTACTAAAATTTCAAACACTGAGACAGGGAGATCATGAGACCTAACCTAACCTGGATAACATAGTAGAATCCTGTGGGGGTGTGTGGGATGGTGTGTGTGTGTGTAGGGGGGTGTTGGGCATGATATTGGTGGTGTACCCTAGTGTCCCAGAGAGACAGAAAGAAAAAGAAGAAAATCCTGGAAATGATACCTATCTGATTAAATTCCATGCTGCAGGAAACTCATGAATAATTTTCTACTATATTTTCTGATTTTGAAATCCAGCTATAACCTCTTGAAAAAGCCCCAAGTTTTGTGGGGTAGGGATAGATGCTCTTCCATCTGTTTTATTATTGTCTTTCCTTTAGTGTCTGAGGTCATCCCATCTGGATTCCCCTTCCAGTATTCAGAGTCCATCAGGCCTACTTTGGCTGCCAAAAATAGTGACAAGCAACATTCATTGTCCTTCTACCTTGCACACAAACTTCTGCATTTAAAGTGACTGTGGCTGGAAACATGAGCCACTTCTTCAAGATTACTAACACGTTATTGCTGCCACCTTTCCTCTTATTTTAGCAGAGTCATTTAATTCAGTTTTAGAAAGAGTAAGAGACAGAGGGGAGGGAAGGAATTTTTTTTCAGTCACACAGATCAATTCAATTTGTCGGAGCTTCAGAATGAATTTTTAAATTTGTTGAACAGAAGCATACAAGTCTCTAAGAGCAAGTAAAAGAATGTACAAAGCCTCCATTCATTGTGTAGGCAGAATGGAATGCTGGTACCCGGCAGCTCTCTAAGGAATGTTCCGTTGGCTTTGACTGTTCTGCTGGAAACAAGGAGGGAACCACATATATAAAATGAATTTATAATGTCTCTGCCTTATTATGGCAAAGTGATAAGAAAAGTTGGCTGTTTAATATAAACTGTCAGTTGCATATTCCAGGCCTCTATTCTTTGAGGTCCCTCCCACATCCACACGCCTGGCGACTATTAAAGCAGGGAGTACAAAGTGACCAGTTATGATTATTGACTGTCCAGGCTATGCTCTTAAACTCATTCTGTGAACTCATTCTTACAGAATGTAAGCAAAGTTAGCATTTTAAAGCAGGGCCCATTCGGTTTCTGGGTTTTCTTAGGTTTGCTATGCAACAGGATCAGTGCTGTAGTCCCCGGTTCAAGCTGAAAATGTTGCACAGGAAGACATATCATGTAAAGGTATTATGATTTTTTTATCTGTGTCTATACAAACAGAACTTAATGTCATAACTCTTGTCATAACCCTTACCAAGGTCCTATGGACTCTTTACCTGTCAAGTCTGAAAATATGATGGTATTTTAAATGGGAATGCTTAGTAATCATTGTTTGATGTTGATGTATCTATGATGCCATAGTACCAAGGTGAACTGCTGTCCGTTTTCAAGAAGATGCTCTTGTCTCATTGAGTCCCATTAACGTGCTGGCTTTGGGCAAAGTACAACATTGTTTGTGCATTTCTTCATGCTCTTATGGTCACAATCAATATAATAGATTAATACATTCATTGAAAATATAACTTGAGTTGTTGCAGTGAAATGATTACCACCGATATCTACTTTACCACATCATTTTATTTCATAAAGCATATATGTGTATATCAGAATATTTTATACATGGGCTAGATAACTTAAATTATAAAATGTGCTATCTGTATATTAATTCTATTATATAATTATAATAACTTGGCAAGGCAGGACACCAAAAACATTATTCAGGACATATTTTCTTGTTAGTTGCCAAGATAGAATTTCTTTGAACTAATAATTTTTTTTTTTTTTTAGTTCTTCAAATTCACATTCCCAGCAAGTCTCTTTGTTTGGTAATTCTGAATGTGTTTTATTGCTTTCTGGTAGGATCTCCAAGGAGAAATTGAAACTCACACAGATATCTATCACAATCTTGATGAAAATGGCCAAAAAATCCTGAGATCCCTGGAAGGTTCGGATGAAGCACCCCTGTTACAAAGACGTTTGGATAACATGAATTTCAAGTGGAGTGAACTTCAGAAAAAGTCTCTCAACATTAGGTAGGCAATGATCATGGTGGGAAGGGGTGGGTATCCAGATATGAATAAAGATGGCAAAATTCTCCTAATTTTTCTAGCACGGGTAGCTAATATCTCACATGTAAACCATCCCATTTTAAAATGATTTACTTTATTTAAAATAAATGAATCATTCATTTGCTTGGAATGGAGATGATACTTGCAGGTTCAGTTTAGATTAAAATGGGATTGGTTTATAACCACAGGAGAGACATATATTAAGACAGAGTAAATTTTAAAAAGGAGCACTGAGATCCTGATTTCAGAGTTCTCTCTTGGTGTATCATAGTGTCATACAAAAAGCAATAAAATTAGTGAATATTTGTTATGGAATTTTCTCTTTGGCATCTCTAAATGTATAACCAAAGGAGATTCTTTTAAAGCAGGACACAATATAACCAACAATTTAAAGACACACTCTCCGGAATTTGTGCAGCTAAGAAGATTATAGCCATTTATTGTCACTTGATATCTCTTAGATTTTGTTGAAGTCCATTCTCTGGAGGGTCACTGAACTTTTAGATTTTGCACTTACCTTTCTCCTCTGCCAAATCAGCTTGTTTGAAAAGTGAATGGATGCACCTTGCATCATTGCTAAAGAAGGAAAAGGGGAAGCTCAGAATCCTTGTACAGCTGATATAGGTCTATAGAGGGACAAAGGAGCTGAGAGGGTCTCTACTGAGCCCGGTGTTACCGAAGAAGCTGCGAAATGTGGGAAGGAAAAGCAAGCTCCATGCTTTCTGAGTAATTGTTTTTTCCTAATCCAATAATTTTTAAACATGTTTGTGCTTTCATCAGTGCATATAGAAGGAGTGGTTGTAAAGATCGGTAGAAAGGACAAATGAACTCAATAGTTAGAAAAGAAGGTATTCAATAGTGGGAGTATTTACTACTCTGAGTTAGTCTGATCATTTAAAAAAAATATCTTTCCCTCCTTCTTTATAGTTCTCCTAAATTGTCTGCAATTTCATCATACATCCCTCATAAGGAAGATGAAGACCTGAAATTTATTAACTTGAAAGCAGTTTTGTAAAAAAAAAAAAAAAACAAAAACAAAAAAAAAACAACAAAAACAAAACAAAACAAAAAAAAAAAAACCCTATCCACTATGAAACAATGATAATGCTAGCAAGTAACAGAGGGTATGTGTATGTCCCATCTATTGCTGTAAGCATTTAATAGTGTTTGACTCATGTGATGTTATCAGCATCCATGAGAGGTAGATTTCATTCATATACTGTCTTAGCCTTTGGAAAAAATGGGGGCAGAGAGGTTAAATGGGTTTCCAAAAGTGACTCAGTTAACAAGTGGCATGTTCAAGACCTATTCACAGTGAATTTAACTTCATCATATGAGCATTTAGTCATCAGAGTATTCTGAAGGGTTGAATAAAGAAGGAAATTTTCACAAATAAAATCATCATGATTGAAAATGTTGGATTGAGAAACAGATTTCAAAGAACAGAAAGGCTTTATGTATGCAAAGCTTTCCTCAAGTTTGCACCCTAGCCTCTGAGAATCTAATCTTCATCTCAGAGCTATCCCCATATTTTTTTTAAATCTATGTGTTCGTGATGAGTTGGTGGCAACAATAGAATATTGCATTCTAATTATAGAGAGGATCTATTAGTTCTCTACAATTTAAACGTCTAAGAGCAGTTCAAGAGTGTAATGACCTCGGCCACATTTGTAACATCTGTCCTTAAAAATAATAAAATATGAACTGAAAATGTTTTGATGAGTAAGGAAAAGAACATGATTCCCCTATTGCAGGAAAGAAAAAGAAAAGAGGCTATTGTTGCAGAAGTCTCTTGATGCCTTCCTCTCCTTTATGTGAATATGATGAAATAATAGAATTGAAAGTATCAAACAGGATGTCAGCAAAATATGGCCTCTTCATTTTCAGAAATTTCCCATATGCCAACTACTGCCGTTTAATTGTTACTGTGATTAATCAAGTAGAAAACAGTTACCTTAGCTTATGGAAGATGCTGTGAATTATAAAATTTGAATATTCTGATGAATGGTTTGAGCTTTTAAATAGATCTCTGCAATAATCTAGAATATATTATAAGTTCTCAATTATAAGAAGCAAGGAATTCTTTACATCTACATATTTTAGTTTATCTTGACACTTGACTGAAGTAGAGGTATCACTCATTCCATAGCAGTAGCACAGCAAAGGTAGATATTATAAAATAAAATAAGGAGCACTAGGGTGATTGCCCATTGAAATATTTTTCATATTGAATGTCACTGCAATTTTTAAAAATGTTTCAAAATATCCTGAGAAAACAACCCTGTTTCTATAGATTATAGCACATTATATACTCAAAAATGTATGGTGTTCATTGTTTTGTGAGAGCATCAGAAATCATTCATGTATTTCAGAAAATGAAAGCAACAGTTGTGCAAAAATATTCTACATAGAACACAAATATTGCTCCTTAGTTCAAAATTTTTGATCATGTACATATATATTACTCATCCATTTGTTTGCTAACCTCTTCTCTTCTTTTGTTCCTCTTATGATCCACTCCCATCCTGTATCTTTCTCACCAAGCAACATTCTAGTTCTTCTACAACAAGGAGTTCTGAGCAACTATATTTTGCTTTCCAATGCAGTTTGATTTCTAGCAGTTTTCTGTAACTTGTGAGAGATGCAGTATGGACACATACTGCTTGGTTCTCATGTTTGGAACACAATTTCTCTTATTCCTTGAAATTTGACTCAAATTCTCTACTTGTATTTTCTATTCTGGCTGTTTTTCACCAGTTCTTCCCAAAACCACTAGAATTTACACTTGAAGGACTAAGTATATGGACTAAGTATATGGTAGAGTGCTTGTCTGATATGAATAAGATCTTTGGCTCAACCCACAACACAAACACAGACATACACAAGTACACACACACATACACAATACACCAATTTTCTTTAGGTATCCATAAGTTGTTTCATGTTTGTCACCTTCCACTAAATTAAATAAAAGATGTTTAAAGTCAAAATAAGTCTAAAAGAATAGTCTTTCTACACCAGAGTTGTTCTCTCTTCTAAATCTTTTACCATGTAACATGTAATCTTGAGCTAATTGCTTAAGTGCTTTAATGCTATGCAACTCTAAAATTCTGAGATAATGCATTTTCAATCCAGAAACATCACTGTGTGTGTGTTGTGTGTCCATGCTCACATATGTGTATTCACCTATGTCTGTGCATATACATCCATGATTGCAAGAGGCTAGAGGTCAATGACAGTGTCTTCCTCAGTTGCCATCTAATTTTTTGACTCAGATTATCTCATTAAACCGTAAGTGCATCAATTTGGCTAGAATGTATGGCCAATAAACTCAGGGACCCACCTGTCTCTGCTTCCCTGGGCCAGGGATTACAGATATATACCACAATGCCTGGCTTAATGTGGATGCTAGGGATGCAAAGGTTCCCAAACTTGTTCAGCAAGCAGTTGATAACTTTGTTCCTCTACCCAGCAAATTGATTTTTATATTTGCATGGCACTGATTTATATTTAAAACATGCTATTAAAATAAATAGAATGCCTTTGAGGAAAAAGTGGTTGAAATTATACAGTACAAACTTACTGTTTCATTCAAGAAAAGTGAATTATCTCTTCCGTACACGTTATCATATCACAACAAGATAGACTAGTAAGCAAACATCAGTAATAACTCAGTTCCATAGCAAAGTAAAGATGGAAATCAAATAATATCTTTACTTACATCTAGAAATGTGTATGTATGCTTACATATACAGAATGAGAACTGAAACTTCAACAGGAGGATGATTAATGAAGGCAAGTATTTTTCATGCTAAAATAGCCCATATCCACAACCCTTCACTTTGACTTTAAAACTACTAAAATTTTCAGAAGTGGTCAAGAGAATTTTTTTGACAGAAGCAGTATTTATGAAGATTTGTTTAATCTGTATTCAGATAAAACATTGGATATATGTTTTAGTATGAGGGTTAGTCAATATGTTATTGATAAGACTTCAGAAAATTTGTATTTTATATTTTTCATGCTTGGTGGATAAAAACATGTAAAAAAAAACTGTATGAATTTCGCGTTTGCTAAAGTTTGCACATTAGTTTAAGAGACAGGAACACGACCAAATTCTTCAGTAAGAATAAATCTCTTGGTATTAGCAGTTAGAACTGGGGGTTTTATTTTTCTATAGTGGAGAACAAAAAGAGCAAAAGGAAGAAGAGTCATCTACTTTTGAGGGGGAATAAAAGCAACTTGGACACTGAGCATCTCTGACCTTTCTCTTACTCTTGGAATGTTAATTATGTTGGAAGTTGGAGTTCAAGGCCCAACTAGGAGGGAAAAAAGGTTTACTTCTCTTTGAGTTTAATTCTCTGTCTTTATTTAAAGCCCCACAGCTCCCACTTTATTTCTGTAGTTCTTTATTATTTCTGCATCTGTACTGTTTCTTTCTGTCGACTTAAGTGCCTCTGTATTACACAGAGGCACCCAGGATGCACTAGCTTTATAAAGGAAGTCAAAGTGAAAAATGAATTCAATAGAGCACAATTTGCTTTAAGAATTGTGTTTTTCAGAGTAAAGTTTTATTAAGGATTTCAAACTAGGCATCAACCAAATCGCATTTGAAATATCTGTATCTAGAGAAATAGCAACCACTTTATCATCTGTATAATTCTTAGAATCCTGTCTCTGAAGAGTTCTGTAAATATCAAGCAGTAAATCCCTGTACACCGAAAAGTTCTGTATTTTACCCAAACCTTATAATTTGTGGAAAAATTTTCAAAGATCAGCACTTGTCTTTTTAGAGGTGAATAGTCCCCATGCTCTTCTCTTCAGTAATAAAGATGAATAATAGAGAATGGATAGATGCTAACTGGGCCTCTTCAAATCATGTCTTTTGTTTTGTATTCAGTGGATAGGGATAGATAAAGTGCACTTGACCATTCAGAAGTTAGTTTTCCCTAGAATGTATAAAACCAGGATGCTTAAAGGTTTTTTCTTATTAAGGGTGACTTGTAATTCTCAATTCCCAAATGTAAATATGGCCATATAACACATGTGGCTCAGCAGCTGTCTTTAGACCTCTAGTCATGCTTTTCCCCTCAATTACAAAACAGGGTATTTGGTTAAGGTGAGTTGAATTCATCTTAATCCTAGCATCCTTTGCAGAAAAATTAAAATAAAATAAAGACGGAAAGTGAGCAGCAGCTACAAATCTTTATTTTCAGGAGATGGCTTGCCAAACACACAAACAGACTGATTGTTCAGAAGTGTTTGATACTAAAGGTACAATAAGCAGCTGCTTCCAACATATAAACTACAAATATCTTAGAAATTGTTCAAAAGCTCAATATGCTAAAGGAAAGTACTATACAATGTAATACAGTTTCCTAATATTTAGATTACCTTCAGATCATGCCAAGTAGATGCAACCTTTTTCCTAGACCCATATAGCATTAAAGAACTCAAAGTAAATACATTATGGAATTATTTCTGAGATGTGAAGGCTCAGCTGAAAAGCTGGGAAGGCACTCCTTAAAATCACTTAGATTTTGGAAGGAAAGACTGGAGATCTGATTTCAGATGAGTTATCCTAAACACTTGTGTACACTGAAATTTGAGAATTACAGCTTAGAATTATTTTAAATTAGGTATGATTTTCTGACTAATTCATCTCGAACCCACTCCTCAGTTCCTTCCCTTTTGCCTTCATGTCCCATTTACTGGAGGGAAAATGGGGGTCATTATTAACTATTATTATTAACTATTATTGTTATTAGCTATTAGATGCATAGTTAAGATGAGCAAGGAGTGGTACTGCACCCCTCTCCTCCCAGCACTCAGAAAGCAGAGGCAGTCAGATCTCTATGAGTTCAAAGCTGGCCTGATTTATACAAAGAGACCTAAACAAGAAGGCTGAAAACTAAGACACTGGGTCTTTTAAATATCAAACATTTTAAATTAAGAAATTCCATACCTTAAGACATATCCTGTCACCCAGATCCTGGATTTTCTCTTGGAATGTTCTATTATGTTAATTTGCTTTAACTACAAAGTAAATGGAAGACAGGCATTGGGCATCTTTATCTCCTTTTCTTTTCCCCATCGCAACCCAATACCTCCTACGACTTAAATATGTATTGAACCCATGTCTTTGCTGCTGTTGACTGCTATTCCACATGTCTCTATCTGCATGCCTGTCAAAATGTCCTGCTTGATTGCTTCTTTCCCCTTCCATGCAGCCAAGCTCTGAATGTCAAACATCGTAGAGAATCCTGTGAGCAGTACTCACTATACTCTTTAAATAGCTAAAATATTGAATTGGGAATTCTCAGTTAGGCTTCACAGAGGAAAATGATGACTCTAGATGAAAGAAGAAACAGAAAAATAAAGAATTGACCTCTATACCATATACAATCTGCATCTATATAGTGGTTTCATAGCATGATACATGGTTAATTAATTATATAATAATACTATTAAAGAGTTGAGCTCTTTAATTTCTCTCACAAGTAGTAAAAGTCTACATTTTTAACATAGTTGCATCATGTATTAAATAATTAACATTCTTACATATTAGAAAAGTACAAAGATGAAAGGAAATATTGCAAATCTATCCCTGAAAGAAAACCTGGTTGTCAATCCAGAAATTTCCATGCATAGTTTAAGCATGTGCTTACAAAGGTACACCTATCTACTCACAAACCTATCACCTATCTTTCACAAAATGAAAAAAATTGTACTTTCTTTTGGAACACACTTTTTATTTGTCCATATGCATTAAAATCTGCCTAGGCCACCATACTAAATATTGCACAGCGTTTCAATGTATGGCATTATCTTAATAGATGTGATGAAGTCCTTATCACTGAATATTTGTGGGTTTTTAGTTTATCACAATCATAAACAATCCTTCAAATTAATACTTTCTTCCTATAACTTTGTGGTTTTTTTTTCAGTTGCTTTCTTCATATTCCTTGAATTGAACATTTCTTTGCACCTTTTAAAGATTTTTATGTCTTCATTAGAGTATCTTTCAGAAAATTTGAGACAATTTAATTTCAGTATTAAGTACATAATCTAGTAATTCTAAGTCCAGAAGGAGAGTTATATTGGAAATGTCAGGCTAAGTTACTGAATAGACAGGGGAAATGTTCTTCTACCTGGGTGCTTTACATTGTATTTCTTGGCAGCCCTGGAGACCTTAGTGTATTTATGTTACAGGCAGCATTAATTTTTATGAATTCATTAGTGCTTGCTGATAAAATGTAAATGATTCATCATGGTTGCAGATTGACCTGAGGATAAAGCACTGTAACTTTCCCCTTTGTTTTCTGGATGATGATTTATTTTATTCATTTACTTTCTCCTCCTCAAATGAAATGTGGGCTTTATAGCACAGATCATTCATTTGTATATTCTTACACAGCTTCTAAGGATTAACATGTCCTAAATACAGCTGATGGGAGAGCACTCACTCTCCTTCCTAAATTATTCATGTTTGGGGGAAGCTTTCTGACAAATGTCTGATTTTTCTCTTCCACTGAGTTGTTATCTCCATACCTTTTACACGAAGGAAATAATGCAAAAATGTTGGAACTTAAAAATCAAATCCCAGGTGCAAAGGAAGCAAGAGGGGCAGAGGGACAAGGGAAACATATGGGAAGCAGAGTAAAAGGAACAGATAGCATATGGAAGGAGTCAAAGGAAAAGGCTGCCCAGGGTGGGAGAAACTGAAAAGCTGAAATGCAGGGAGAGACCTTTCCATTTCACAAAGCAGAAAGAATTCCAGTATGAGTCATATGAAAACTAAGGGGTTTTATTAGTCACTGGTTATAAGTCTTTTTCTACTCATAACACAAAAACTCACTGACAAAAACAGGATGGTAAAGCATTTGGTTCCAGTGTGGAGACCATGTCAAAAGTCTCAGAATTCTGCACGTGGAAAGAAACATATGCATGAATGTGGCCTTTCCTCAAAATTGTCAAGAGAACAGCCCCACCCCATTTCATGACTCCCCAAATCGGGTAGATTTTTATTGATAGGTGTGTATTATGGCAATATCCAAACAATGCAATGGAAGACTCATTAATTACACTTGTAGCTATTCTGACACCATTTGCTTCTGTTAATTTTCAGGTCCCATTTGGAAGCAAGTTCTGACCAGTGGAAGCGTTTGCATCTTTCTCTTCAGGAACTTCTTGTTTGGCTACAGCTGAAAGATGATGAACTGAGCCGTCAGGCACCCATCGGTGGTGATTTCCCAGCAGTTCAGAAGCAGAATGATATACATAGGGTAGGATGCTTTAGAGACTAATAATTTATACATAGTAAGCATTAAATGACTATTTTAAAATTGTTTTTGATTAAAAATTAAATGGAGTGAAATATTTTTACTCCTTTTATCCAATGGTTAATTATAAATAATCCACACCCATTTTATTTTAAATGTCAAAAATCTGCATTAGTCATATCCCTTTTGTCTATTTTTAAACACTTCTTATCATGGAACATATTGAATATTTATAAAAGTAGACAGAATATTATAAAAAACATTCATGTGCTTTCCAAGATATCAACAATCCTCAATTCATGGACAGTCTTATTTCTTCTATGCCTCTATTCATTCCATTGTCGTTTTGAAGTAAATCTCAGTCATGTTCCATTTATTCTTAAATATATTTGGAAGTATCTCAAAAAAGAAAGGCTTGCTCTTTGTAAGTAAATACAGTAGTATTATAATACTATAAAATATCATATCAAATATTCATATTCGTTTTTCTCACATGTAATATTTTTTAAGTTTTCAGTTGTATTTAAATAATCAAAATGAGATCCATGCATTGCACTTAGTTAGCTTTTTATATTACAATTTTATCATTTCTCCCTTACCTTTCTTCCCTCCAAACCTTCTCATATACCCCTCCTTTCTCTCTCAATCTCATGGCCTATTTTTCATTACTTTTTCATACATATAATCTGTCCAGTCTGTATAATGTAACTCGTATATGTGTTTTTAGATATGACCATAACGTATGAGGTAACCAATTGGCATATTCCTCTCTGGACAAGACTTTTGCTTCCATTCTTAGCATTTTTTTTTTAATTTCCTGTAGTTCTTTGTGTAGGGTTGAAGCCTTGTGGGATTTCTTCTGTCCCTTTTGGCATGTTTATTGTTCTTGCTCAGCTCATGTTTAGGCATTCATATTAATGGCATTTAATGGATGTAGCTTCTAATATTACTAGTTGATACAATATCACTGAAAACTCCCTGATTCTCTGACTCTTACAATCGTCCTACCCATCTTCCTTGGGGGTTTCTGATCCTTACATTTTGGACTGTTTTGTTGATTTGTCTACTGGGAGAGCTCCACGACTCTGCATTTCGATCAGTAGTTGTTTTCTGTCATTGTCTTAGTCTGTTACTAAGAGAAAGTCTCTTGGGAATGAGTGAGAATTACACTTATCTGTGGGTGTAAGGATAGATGTTTAGATTGTTGTTAGGGATTATGCTGGTCTAGTAAACTGGTGAATGTAGTTTCTCCTCCACAATCCATGACTTCACTAGCCCTGGGCAGTTGTCTAGGTTTCCAGCACCAAGTATGGTTCCCTCTTGTTTAACAATTCTTAATTTCAATTGGAGAGCTATAAGTTATTGCCAAGGCATATATGCCACTATCGTACCCTTAAGGTTATGGAGCAATGTTGGCCTTTGTGATTCATAGGTGCCATAACTGGATATGACTGTTGGATATTTCCCTGATTTGGAAGATTGCTTTTCTAGTCCTCAGGGAGGAGGCCTTCTGGAGAGTTTCAGGTTAGGGGGTCTCTGGGCCCTCTTTGTGAAGTGCATAGCTTGCTCCTTCAGCAATAGGGACATACCTTCCATTCATGCAGATGGGCAGCCAAGGGCAATAGCAATAACTTGTAGGTTGTGAGAGTCTCTTGGACAACCCTGACTATGCTGGCTAGTTTTATAACTGCACACAAGCTAGAGTCACTGGAGAATAAGGAGTCTGCCTGCTGAGAAAATGTCTCCATAAGATTAAGCTGTAGGCAACCCCGTAGGGCATTTTCTTAATTAGTGATTAAATCAGAAAGGCCTGGCCCATCATGGGTAGGACCATCCCTGGGCTGATGGCCCTGGGTTCTATAAGAAAGCAGGCTGAATAAGCCATGGAGAGCAAGCCACTAAGCAGCACCCCTCTGTGACCTCTGCATCAGCTCCTGACTCCATGTACCTGCCCTGCTTTAATTCCTGTCCTAACTTCCTTCAGTGACTATAGTATGGAAGTATAAACCAAATAAACCATTTTCTCCTGACTTGGTTTGGCAAGGGTATTTTATCACAGCAATCCTAACTGGGACATGGACCAAAACTCAAAAGACGGTTTCTTGTTTCTGATACTGACATTTTTGATAGGTGTTCTGTCTTTGGGAAGGAGAATTATCAACTCCAATTCATTTCTTAGATTCCTCTCCTCACCGTTTTTATACCATTTATATAAGATTAACAAGATAACTGTCTTTCTAATGTTGAGTATAATGAGTCATTTCTCCCCTAGCATCCTTCACCATTGACCAATTGTTTGTTTTGGTTTGGTTTTGTTGTTGTTCTCTCTCTCTCTCTCTCTCTCTCTCTCTCTCTCTCTCTCTCTCTCATTTCTGTCTTCTCAAGAAGTTTCTGAATGGGAAAGGCAGAGATTTTGTTTTCTTCACTTTTCAAAACTATATAGCTTACTGGAGTATAAGATGCATAATAGATACTGATAATTGTTTTGTTTCAAATGGCAATATAAGGTCCAAGAACAGAAATGCACAGTGAGACAAAATAAATTACAATCAAATGAAAAAACCCTGTTAAATGGTAAACTTTTATATATTCAGTCTCTAAAAGAAATATCTCACTGGAGACTCAGCCAATGGTAGCATCTTAAAGAAAGGTCAAACAAGGGCTTATATTATTCCAGAGAAAAGGACACAGCAGTTTACAAAAGGGAAAAAATATGAAGGCACAGAGGTCTTTGAAAAATAATTCTAAGAATGGTTTCTGTTTCTTAAGCTACTTCTTTTTATGTAATTCAAATTACTAAATTTTTATAACAAGTTTAAATGTAATACTGCTGCATTTTTATGTGTCCTAATTTGGAGTAGTCCAATATTGATATATATGTTTAACATTCATTGAGAAAAATGAACATTTTGTTGTTTTAAAAATGTTTTAAAACAATATATTTAGATTATATTCTCTCCCATTCCCTAAGCCCTCTTAGATTCTTTTCACCTCCCTCCCAACCCAAATTCATGGTTTTGCTCTATCTCAAAAAAAGAATTAAGCAAAATCCCCTCAATAATCAATACACACTATAAAAACATGACAATACCAAAACAAAACCAAAAGGTAGACAAGGAAAAAATGGGATTCTCTCTCTCTCTCTCTCTCTCTCTCTCTCTCTCTCTCTCTCTCTCTCTCTCTGTATGTGTGTGTGTGTGTGTGTGTGTGTGTGTGTGTGTGTGTGTGTGTGTGTTGTGTGTGTGTGTGTGTGTGGTGTTGGTCATCTCTTCTAGGGCATGGGGCCTTCCATGGATGTTGTATGATATGCTCAATGTCACTCCATTGGAGAAAATTGATTTCACTTTCCCAGCAGGTATCAATTGCAAGTATTTTCTTTGATACGGTAGGGTGTTTTGTCTTCCCTTATCAGTGCTGTGATTCTGTCTTGTTTGATCCTGTGCAGGTCTTGCATATATTGCCACAGAACTTGCAAGTTCCTGTGTGTACCAAACTGTTATGTCTGGAAGATTCTACTTCCTTTGAATCATCCACTACCTCTGGCTCTTAATATCTTCACCTTCCTCTTCTGCCAGAGAAGCATAAGCATTGTAAATATAACTCTTTGTATGATACAATAGAGACTTAACTTGTGAAAAAAGATATAATTTTATTATAGCTGGGAAGCTAAAGAGAATGGAATGTTGGAAAAGTACACACAGAGTAAATAAATACAGATTGTGACTACTATTTTGTCCAACAGGAGAAAGATGGGGAAATTGGTCAACAGAACTGCCATGATCCCCTTTTCTAACATTTTGTTATAACTACTTATTTCCTGTCCCTGACTACTTGATCTGATAGCTTACTAATTGTTCAAGTGTTTGTACTTAAATTCTCAGTCTCCATTCAGAAAAATCATGTGTTGAGAAGACAGAGTTGGTAACATTAAATGTAACATGTGCTTGAGTAATTGATCATTCAGATGCATGCCTATGGGCTTTATCCCAGTTGTAATGTCACATTTGCTGTCAGTTCCTCTATTCTCCCATGTTTCCCTTCCTTCAACTGTTACTCACATTCAATCACCATACATTTGAATAACTAAGCACCCTCTGGTAAAGTGTGTTTAGTTGCTTTGACAAACAGTTTTATTTGTGATTTTGCCTAATGCACAACTGAGCTTCTCTTCTATCTTTATGGTGGTAGATATCACAAAACATTGCCCTTTCTCAAGGAATCTGTCACTCCTAGGTATTGATGAAAGCTCAGTTTTATAGCCAGTTTTACTCTGCAGTGGCTCTTTCAGAGGGATACTACAAAGACTTACTCAGCAGTGACACACTTGCTGCCTGGACAGAAAGAATAAAGGAAGATTCTTTGAAGCCGGGTTTTCTGTCAGAACATCAGAACTCAGAAGGAGCAAAAGGAAATGTAGTCAGTATAAAACTCCATTAAATGTACTCAATAGTATGTTTTGAATTTTACTTTTGTTTGCCTTCCGTGTTTCCAGGATCAGATTTTTCGGGATCTTTATTAGATTAGTGATTCAATTGCTGTTTATATGACTGCTAGGCTGGGTATCAAGATGGATCACTTGGAGTCATAAATTCAATTTTCATATTTTTCACTGTCACTTTTAAAAATCATCTCCTTTATTATTGGTGGTAAACTATTAACACCCTTGATGAGTGCTTTTGACAGGAACCTGTTTTAGGATTTCTATTGCTGTGATAAAACACAATGTCCAAAAGCAACTTGTAGAGTAATAAGTTTTATTTCAGCCTACAGCTTAAAGTCCACTATCCAAGGAAATCTAGGCAGGAGCCTGGAAGGAGGAACTGATGCCATGGAGGCCACGAAGGAGTAAGCTTACTGGCTTGCTACTCCTGGTTTGCTCATCCTACCTTCTTTTTTTATTACTTTTTTATTAGATATTTTCTTCACTTACATTTCAAATGCTATCCTCTTTCCTAGTTTCTTCCCCGAAAGTCATCCTACCTTCTTATATCACCCAGGACCAGCAACCTAAAGGTGGCACTATCCACAGTGAGTTGGGCCTTCCCTCATTGGCCACGAATCAAAATAAATGCATTATATGTATGCATAGTGCCTGCAGAGAGATCAGAAAGAATAACAGATCCTCTGGAATAGGAGTTAGGGATGGTTATGAACTCCATGTGGGTGCTGGGAACTGAACCCAGGTCTTCTGCAAGAGCAGCAAGTGCTCTTAACCACTGAGCCATCTCTCCAACCCAACAGGACAACAACAGGGCTGGTCTTATAGATCCAAAACTACAGGATATCCATGACACAGGGCAACAAGAGGATATCTGACATGGATACCAGTGAGGTTCCAGTATTGATAGAGTACCAAGAGCCAGGGGCCTCAGAACACACCAATGATTCATTGCAATGTACATTTCCAAGTAAAGAAGTTTGGACAAAAGGGCATACTGTAGGACACATTTTGACACACAACAGCCTCCAAAATGGGATTTTTTTCTTCCTCTGTTAGTTGTAGCTTGAAAAGGTGGAGGGTGGGTATGAGGGGAGGGCCAGATGAGTTCATGATGTAAAACTCACAAAGAACCAATAAATAGTTTTAAAGAAAGAAAATGCATTATAAGCTTGCCTACAGGCAGGCTGCTCTTGTGGAAGCTTTTTTTTTTTTTTTTTTTTTTTAACTGAGTTTCCCTCTTCCAAAATGGCTCAAGTTTTTGTGAGGTTGATATACAACTAGGCAGTACAGAGCCTGTATGTAACCCATTAAAATACCAAAAGTTGAAACTATGATGAAATACATAGTTCATTTTAATATTATTTTGTCTAAAGATGCTTAAATTTGGTGAGATTATATTTTTTATTATCTTTAGAGTAACCACACAATTTCATAACCTAATCAATTCTCCGTTGCTGTGATAAGAGGTCTATGACTTTACAGTAGGTGGAATGCCAAGATGTTCCACACAAGTTGTTGGGAACTGCTGTTTTACTTCTCAAAGTAATTTTCTTACCCGCGAGAGTAGATCTGTGTTCCCCAAACCAGCTGGGCAGCATAACAACTCTAAGTGTATGGCTCTGAAGTCTAATTAATAAAATAATGCTCCATATGTGGTGAAATGTTATAAATAATTAAAACTCAAATGTGCCTTAGCAAATACAAACTGACCAATTTTATATCTTTGGAATATATTATCTTGGCTTTTACAATTACTAATTACTTGCCTCACTAGACTGACTCGTTTTCAATTAGTGTGTATTATTCTGGCCCAGATATAGTTTTTAAAGCTGACCTCCTTTGTTTTACTTGAGCAGCCACTAAAATGATATTTATTACTTGTCTACTTCTGTGATTAACCTAGAGAGAGTCTTAAAGCAAACCATAATGGGGAACATCCAAAGAGGGCTGCAATAAACCAGGAGCTTATTTAAGTCCTATCTTTGTATCCCCGATCCAAATGGAGATTAGATCTTGATTATAAAAACACTGTAGGTAATGGCTTTTTGTTTGAACTTTTACTAATGAAACTATTTGCTCTTAGGGTTTTCATCTTTCAATTTAAAAATCTGTATAATCCCTTCCCTGGAGACCATTAAGGACACCTTCAAAGCTTCCTGAGTTTTTTCTGGTTACAATTTAGGTGGAAGTAATCAATACATACATTATTAAAACAGTGGACAGAAAGCCATTATTGCCAGGATGCTGTTGACAAATGAAAGGCTTAAATAAAGTAGTTTACTTGTTCATTTGTCAGGTCATATATTATACATGTTCAATTTATTAAGATGCCACCACAAAGTGAGGCCAAGGATTAGAAATTCAATAAAATATCCCCAAATCACATAGTAGATTTTACATTTATTTAGGTTAATTCTATTATCAATGCTGGGCTACTTAATTCAGCTTCATTTTCGTATATGTCTTAGCTTGACAAGTTCTCTGTGGTTTCTTTCTACAGAAATAGAAAACGTCTTTTGGAATGGTATGGTCTGAGTTACTTCTGTGTTATTAAATACAGTCTTTCCCCTTACCTCTAAAAAACAACAAAAGATTGGAAGACGATGATTTATTTCAGCATACAATAATCTGGCCTCTTGGAGGTCTAAGTATTTTCATTTTCCTTCAAAGTTCATTTTTGTTATGTCTGTTTTAAGATGTCTTAGTAGCTATGCTGCAGAAGTTAGATATCTTTGTACCTATTCTTTATTACTAATAGAGGAAGCTTTGTTTAAATGTGATATTCTATGCAGTCATACATGAAGATGCTGAATAGAAGAAACTTCACACTTATTTTTAGAATTGCATTTCTAGGCATTTGAGGAAATCTTCTTCAAACTAGCTATATCATCAAAATGTAAGAATGCAGCCATCTAAGAATTGCTGCTTTTCTTAAATGACTATAAGAAGATGGAATGTGAATAATATACAAATTGATTTCACCACCCAAGTCTCTTTCCTACTTTGTCAAATTATTTTGATAGCTTGGCAAATTCTCTTACGTATAATACTTGTATAGCATTTTATCTTTACATAGATCATTTCATTACATATGAACCTCCAAACTTTTTCTGTGCTAATTTACTCCACCAAATATATTGTAGAAAATTTACTCCCCCAAATATATTGGAGAAAATAAATATATTATCATTGCTATCTGTATAAGAGCTCAATGATTCTTTGAGAAACTTCTTATTGAGCATCTTCTACATACCAGGGGTCAGAGATACAAAATTGAATCATGAGTCCCAACCCCCATGTACAACAAAATGTAGTGAGAGATAAATACATGAAGCCAATAAATTAATGTATAAAATAATATCAGGTATTAATAAGTACTATAAAGTTAAATTCAAGTAGAAGTAGAGAAAATGAGGATATAATGTTTTATTAAAGATCTGAATTAGTAAATTAAGTTAGTTTGGAGAAAGGGGAGAGGATACTGAACAAAGCAAGTATCAGTTTCAGAAACCCACATGAAATAAACAGATTTGGAGGATTCATAATGAAATGAACAGTCTTTATTATGCAGCATAAACAGGAGCATGAAGCTCTGCTGGTTATAGAATGAAACAAGAGCCATCTAATCAGGATTTGGAGGAGGATTTTATTCTTCATATAGTGACCCATCACTCACTGAAGGGATCTATAGTGGTATGATAGGACCCTATTTGTCTATTTTAGGTTAATTAGCTACATTTTGGATCCTTAGCAGGAGAAAGGTGATGATAAAGTCATCTAGAGAAGACATAATAATAGCTTGAGCTAGAAGAAAAATAATAAATCTGGTAAAAAGTTATTCTATTTGAGATATATTGCAATGGTTGACCTGATAAAATATATTTTGAGTGGGATATGGAATGGAGAAAGACTCAGATCCCTGTGCCTTGAACAAATAGCAGGCAGACAGCAGTACTTATGTAGGTGACTGTAAATAGGAAATGAGTTTGTTTTAAGATATATGGTTGAGGCAAATCAGGGGTTCGATTTCTGGCTTCTGTTACAAGACAGGATGTACTAGCTAGTTTTGACATTTGACACTCCTGGAGTTATCATAGAGAAATGAGCTTCAGTTGAGGAAATGCCTCCATGAGATACAACTGGAAAGCATTTTCTCAATTAGTGATCAAGGGGGAAAGGCCGCTTGTGGGTGGTGCCATCTCTGGGCTGGTAGTCTTGAGTTCTATAAGAGAGCAGGCTAAGCAAACCGGTAAAGAATATCCCTCCATGGCCTCTGCATCAGCTCCTGCTCCCTGACCTGCTTGAGTTCCAGTCCTGACTTCCTTGGTGATGAACAGCAGTATGGAAGTGTAAGCCAAATAAACCCTTTCTTCCCAAACTTGCTTCTTGGTCATGATGTTTGTGCAAGAATAGAAACCTTGACTAAGACACAGGAAAAATGAAATAATTCAGAACTTCTCTTCTTATATATGGCAATCTCAATTTTTGAATGACTCATTAAGAATAAATGTAGACTAATTTGTAATGTGTTTTTCTAAAAATCCATTTATTTACTATCAATGCCAAAATTCAGAGTTTAGGCTCAATGATTGAAAACTAAATACTCTAAATGGCTATAGGAACAGATTAGATTTTCCCCAGTGATTTCTCAAGGTCAAGTCAAAACATAACAACTCTGTGGTCAGTGGGAAATAACTTCCCAGTGGTTTTTGGAAATAGCCCAGCCTAGGGATTGAAGTCAAACAGCTGTTCAAGATGTTGTGTGGGCACTAATCCATTCCTCAGTAATATCAAAGACCTGTGAGGAGTCCAACCTTTATTCTATTCCATATTCTTGATTTCAGAAGACAAAACTTTTGTTTTAAAAGGTTTCCATGAAAATAAATATGAACAAGATGTTTCTGAGGAAAAGAAAACATTTCCCAATAAAAAGCCAGAAATGTTTTTAAAGCAAAAATTTTTTTAAAAAATCATTTCTGTCTTGAAACATAACTATTTGTGTTCAGTTTTGATTCAAATTTATTTAGATAGCTTTCCAAATAAATCCAATGGTTCATATTATTTGCTGTCTTAAACAATAGCTAGGTTTATCAGACCCTTTGATTTTGACCTTCAGTTTTATTCAAAGGTGAAATAAAACTAAGATGCAGCTTTTTCCACCTTATTTCAAGATTGTTGCATAGCCATACTCAAAGAACCTGGATCATAGAATCACAAAGCTGAACGCAGTTAGCAGATGTTAGGGGAACTGTTACTCACAAGGTAAAACTTAAGTTATGAAAGGTGAGTAAATTAATAATTCTAGTGCCTGCCCTTCGATTTTTGTTAAAGGGTAGATCTAATGTTAAGCATTCTTGTCATAGTTTTAGAAAGATTACGCTGACCGTTTTAGCCCACAAGCCTGTTTTCATAACTTCTTTATTGTTAGTTGGTTGGTTGGTTCAAGTGAACATTAAAGAAACATACAGTCTTCATGATTTTTGTTCCTTTTTTCTGTCTTTCTTATTTTATGAACATGTATAAAATGTATTTAGATACTGGGCACCAGCCTGCCACGTGCCACAGTTATTCACCTTTTCTGTTTTCCAAGATCTAGATTTTAAATTATTTGAGACTTGATTAACTATAAGTCACCATTTGGTAAAATATTTCATATGTATTTGGTACTCAACATAGTGAGTGTCCTTTTCATGAAGATGGCACAATGTGTTCAGCAACTCTTAAACACAAATTTAATTCACAAAATTAATTACCAGCAAGGTAAAAATAATAAGTATGGGAACTAGAGCAATAAATAGGATGGCAACACTATTAACTGCTGATCAAATTATAGATAGGATTATCTTAATATCCATGCTTATATATGTTCCATAACCACTTATATTAATTACTTTTCTGTTGATGTGATGAAATATTCTATGTTGGCAAGGCAATTTATGGAAGAAAGTTTGTTTTGGACTAACAATTCCAGAAGGTCCATGGTGGCAGAGTGGAAGTAGCAGACAGCAGTTGTCTGAAGCAACAGCTGAGAGCTCACATATTGAACTATAAACAAGAAGCATAGAGAGGCCTAACTCTAAATGGTACAAGTGTTTTGAAACCTCAAAGGCTGTCACCACCACTACCCTCATGATATACACCTCCAGCAAAGCCACACCTTCTAACTCTCCCCAAGTAGCCACCAACCTAAGATCGAGTATTCAAACTTTTGAAGCTCATGGGAGTCAACTCATTCAAACTATGATGTCATTTGTTAAATGAGTAAAACCACCATCAAATCATTCTAAATGTTAATTGCCGGTCTCATATTCACTTATTTACCTAAGGTCATAAAGTGGATAAAAAGTCTCCAAACCATGGTTCTAAAAAGAAGACATTGGAATGTTTAAAGATAAATATCTCCTTTTAATATACTACTATGTTAGCTAGAGGAATATACTACTATGTTAGCTAGAGGAATCACATACCTCTAAGCCCAGCATTCAGGAGCCACAAGATGGAGAACTACCACTGTTTATCCCAGAGTAGCAGGAAGGAAGGAAGGAAGGAAGGAAGGAAGGAAGGAAGGAAGGAAGGAAGGAAGGAAGGGAGAGAAGGAGAGAGGGAGGGAGGGAGGGAAGCAAGCAAGAAAAAGAAAGCATGGAAAGAAAGAAGGTGAGAAGGAAGGACAAAGAAAATTGAATAGAGTTTACTAGGGCCACTGAAAATTACACCCAATATCTCAAAATTTTCAGAGATCTTTGGAACTTGAGCACATGAACAAGTTCAGAATAAGTTCTGATTTCTCCAAATTCAATGCACTATTTTTAATTGTCTAATGATTCATTATGAATCATTATTATTCATATTATATGAGGATTTTGCCTGCAGGCCTGTTAACTTTCCATGTAAATCAAGAACACACACACGCACACCAATTGCATTCCCTAATTGTATAACTGTATAGTCTCTTTTTTAGTCTAGCAATATTTATTGACGATCTAATATGTGCCAAATCATAGCTATAATTTTATCAGTCTGTGTCGTGTTAGTTAGCCAACTTGACAACTCTCAAGTAAAGATGAGAAATCTCTGGGAGATTTAAGGACCTTTACTAGATAGCTGGGGCAAGTTCTGCCCCAAAGCCAGAACTCAGGACTCAGGAGCAGCTGCTACTTCAAAACATAGTGCATTGTAAGGTGATTCTTACAAGTTCTGCTGCTGACTGAGGAGATGGTGTAGTCAGATTGCATTCAGAATAACACTAATAAGACACTTAAACTTTAATAGAAATGTAGATAAAATTTAGCTCCAGGAAAATTGCAAAACATCTGAAACATTTGCATGAATTAGTAAAAATGTTTTACTAATTCATTAAATTTTTCATATATTTTGATCATATTTACTCTCTATTTAATTCCTTCAACTATCTGTCTTCCTTTAAATGATATATAAAATCCAATTGTTGTCCCCTATATATTCCTTCCTCACTGTAAGACTATCCAGTGAAGCATCATCAACCTAGAACTACAACCTTAACAAAAATTGACTCCCTCCTCCAGAAGCCATCAACTGTCCATAGCTCCTAATGGTGGGGGCTTATAAATTTCTTCCTACACCACACTAGAATTTTGATTGGCTTTATCTTGTGCAAGCAACCAGAGATGTTGTGGGTTCACAAGTATAGCAAACTTGTCATGTATAGAAGAAACTATTTGAATTCACTTCTCCATGGCCTCTGTTTCTTATAATCTTTCTACCCCATCATTTGCCATGGTTCTTGTGTATTTGTGTAAGAGTGATGTAGATATCCCATTTTCGGATGAGAATTGACACTTGTTTTCTATACCTTGACCAGTCAGAGATTTTTACTTTAACTACTATCCACATTACAAAAATTATAATAAAGTCTAAAAACTGTAGTAATCTGTAGTTATAGATTTGCAAACCTAGAGGGCAGTTTGTTACTATGTCCATTTGGTAGAATATTACTAAGTTTTCCCTTAGGGCCTTTAAGATCCCTAAGCATGGATTCTTGGTCAGATTTACAGTACTAATAATGAGTTTCCTCCTGTGAAGCTGGCCCTAAATCTAAGTAGAAAATGGTTAATTGTTTACCTGCATAACATTTGAACCACTATTGTAACCACAATGTACAATAGTGTATCATGTCATACTAGCCATTATTGGAGTTGAGTATTCATATTTAAGATAAGAGTGGAGATGATGTTACCCCAGAATCCAACATAGCACCTTCCAGTTCTATGAAAGCTAACCAACAGAGAAAAAGCCATACATGCAGGTTTGTACCACAGCCATATTCTTTTTGTCACTATGTTTCTTTTGTATAATTTGAGGTCAAGTATTGTGAAACCTCCACTATCGCTTATATTGCTGAAGATTCCATTGGCTACTTAGAGTTGGTCATGCTTCAGTATAAATGCTAAGACTTTTTTTTCTGTGAAAAATAAAATAAATATTTTTGTGTGAGTTTCATTGCAACTATAGAGCATTTTCAGGAATACAGCTACTTTCAAAATATTCTTCAAATCCACTCATGAGCATAGGAAGTCTTTTGAGATAAGGGAGGATGGGTGTTTGCTATCTAGATCAGGCTTTCCTTGAATTTAGAGAAATCTTCCTGACTTTACTTACTGAACGCAGAGCTTACAGACATAAGTTATCGTGCTTTACCCTGGAACTTTATTTCAGATTTTAGTTATTTCAAGTGTACTGAAAATGGAACTTTTACCCTGATTTCTTTCTTAGCAAGTTCATTATCAGTATACAGAAATGCTACTGATTTGTATATGTTTATTTTCTTTCCTGATATGTAATAGAAATATTTATTATATCTAAAGGCCTTAGGTAGAGTTTTGGGTATTTTAAATGTAGTATCTCATCATTTGTACATACAGTTATTTTGACTTCATCCTTTGCAATTTGTATCTTTTTGTTTCCTTATTTGCTTTCCTTAACTTATTCCTATAATTACAACTCAAAATACCATGTTTAATAACATTATTATTGAATAAGAAGTGAGATTGTGGGTACCTTTATCTTATTACTTATTTCATATTTAATATATTGCATATATGTTTATCATATATACTCTTTATTTTGATTAGGGTTGTGTATTCTACTTCTACTTTCGTCATAGCTTTTTATATGAAAAAATTTTGATTTTATAAAAGGTATTTTTATTGCTCCTGAGATTATCTTCTGTCCTTCAATTTATTTATGTGCTATATTACATTAATGATTTGTGTACTTTGTACTATCTTTGCACCCTTTAATGAAACTTGAGCATAGTGTTGTGTTTACTTGTACTTTTTAATGGTTTTGTTCATATTTTATTGGCATATGTTAATAATTCAAAGTAAGTAATGGGTTTCCTTAGGACAATTTTACACATATATACAACAAATTTTTATAACACTCATACCCCAACTCTTCTTTCATATCATTTCTCCCTATACCAAATATTTCTGTTCTTCCCTAATTACTTCCCATCTGCTATGATCACAACTTTTAAAACATACAAATTTTACTTACAAAATATTGTTTCTTCATATATATATATATATTCCCCATAACTCTGTACACTCTCTTTGTTCCTCCTTCTTTTCTCATGTTAGTTCTTCTGTTAATAATACATTCACATACACACTTCTGTTAATAATACACATACACACATATATAGATAGATATGGAAAGAGTATATATATGTATGTATATATATTATATATATGAATTTCTATATCTGTATAAAATCTAGGAAACACAAATGAGAAAAACATCCTAGTATTTGTCTTTATGAGCATTGTTAATTTGTTTAATATGATTTGTCTCCAGTTATCATTACCCTGCAAGTAACACAACTTCATTCTCCTTTATGAATTAAAAAAAATCTATTATGTGTATTTACCAAATTTTTTAATCAATTTCTCTGTTGTTGATTTCCTAGATTAGTTATATAACTTGGGTTTATGAATAGTATTGAAGTAAATATTAATCCCCAGGATTTTTTGTGACATGTTAACTTGGAGTCCTTTGCCTAAATACCCAGGAGAGGTATGGCTATAGTAGATCTATTTTTTTTTTTTTTTTGATGGTGATGATGCTTTGCCAGGGATGGTTTTTTGATTTATTTGAGAAACATTTACTACAGAACAAATCAAGCCTGCCCAAGCACAATTCCTGAAAGTATGTTTATACAAACGTGGGAGAAAAACAGAGTATGTCTAAGTTGAAAAACACACCCCATATGACTTCTATACATACATCTAATTGGGATCTCCCCTTTTATAAAGTATGAACTAGACCCAAGTATTGAGGCCAGATCATCAAAGACAAGTACACTGGAATATATGCATCACAGCTATCTTCCATCCTCATAATCTTGATTATAGACCATACCTTCTGTGTTGGGATTTCATACTGAATTAACTCTTTCCTGCACATTACTGTCTTAATCCGGGCATTTGTTGTCATCTGTGCAGGTATGGGCACTTTTAGAAGATCAGTTAGAGAGAGTAGATCTATTTTCTAATTTAGAAACAATTTATTAACTTTATTAACTCTTTTAGAATTTTATGCAATATATCTTAATCATATCTACCCCTTCTTCCTCTAGTTCCTAGAGTCTTTCCACCACCATTCGCCAACCCTTTATGAGTTTTATGTGAAACTTCTATAGTATCTTTCATAGTAGCTGGACTCATTTATAGTCCCACCAGTAGTATATAAATAAGGATTCCCTCTTATCCATTTCATTGCTAGCATTTGTTTTTGTTTTCTTTTCAATTGTCATTCTTACCAGAGTTAAGATCAGTCTCATTGTGGTTTTGGCTCTCATTTCTCTGGTGGCTAATGAAGTTTGCCACATTTTTGTATGTTTATTGGTCATTTGTGTTTCATCCTTTGAGATTATTCTCCTCCTTTCATTAGTCCCTTGGTTTAATGAATTGTTTGCTTTCCTTTTGTGCAGTTTTAGTTCTTTGTTTACTCTAGATATCAATCCTCTGTCACTGTATTGCTAACAAATGTCATGTATTGCTAACAAATATTGTCTCCTATTATACATGATGTTTTTTTCACTTAATTGCTTCTTTTGTATGACAATTTTTTTCTGTTTTTATTTCATTTAATCTTGTTTGTAAATTTCTTGGCGTTATTTCTTGAGTAACAATCATCCTTTTTGTTTTATAAATGCCTTGCCTGTGACTCTATCATTTTAATATAGCATTCATTAAATTTGTTGTTGATTTCCTATGTGTATTTACTATACTTTTTTACGTTCACCCCTACCACCTCCTATCTTGCCCTACCTTTCTCATTCCTTCTTTTTCCAATAGGTCCTGTCACATATATATGCCTGTTTTGTTTCGTGACTCACTGAGCCTAATCTGTGCCACCCAGGTGACATGAATTTGTAACTAGCCAGGGGTTGCATAACAAGAGAAAATGGAACCCTTCTCTCTCAGAATATGTTAGTAGCCTATATTTCAGTAACAAATGGAAAGGAATCCAGAGGGACTCCCTGAACCATGATTGACTGGTGTTAGATTGGATCTTATGGAGGCCCATTGCAACCTATGTCTGTATCTTGAAGTGTGATCCCTATTTCTTTTGTAAATATTTCAATTTCACATTTAAAATTCACATTCATATTTAATTTTACATGCACTTCTTCAATGAATTTGCAGTTCGTTTTCCTATTACCTGAGAAGTAGTGATCTATTTTCAGTCTTCTGTTTGTGAATATCTAGTTTCCTAGCAGTGCTTATTGAAAATGCAATATTTTTCAACATGTATGCTTGGTGTTTTTGTCATAAAGCAGGTGGCTCAAGCCACATAGGCAAATACTTTGGTCGTCTAATTCATTGATCTACACATCTGCATATGATCTTAATCCATTCTTGAATTCAGTTTAAAAGAATGTTATTAAGAATCTTGAAACCTGTCCTTTGGGGAATTGATCTATTGTACTGCTCCTTTATTTAGTTCCTCTTTACTCTTGGTATCTGTGTAAATCTAGCTTCATTGAATGAGTTCAATAGTTTCCCTTACCTTTCTAGTTTGTGAAGCAGTTTGAGGAACATTGATGGTAGCTCTTCTTTAAATGTTTGGTAGAATTGGTACGGAATAATTCTTATAGCCTTTCTTTGTTAGGAGACTTATTTCTGCTTTAATATCATTGGTTGTTATTGATATTTTTAAGTTGTTTTGTCTTCTTAGTATAATCAGTAATCTAGTGAGTAAGTATTTATCTTGTTTTATGTAATTTTTTAATAAAAATTCAAGGAGCATCATTCAGTTACTTATTTTAGATCTTGTTTTTGATTTTTTGCTTTTCTTTCTTTCTTTCTTTCTTTCTTTCTTTCTTTCTTTCTTTCTTTTTCAATGTAATCACTCGTAAGAACTTTCTTTTTGGAACTGCTTAGAAGTAAGCTGTGTTATTATTTCCATGTGGTTCTGGGAAATTTCAAAATTCCTCCTTGATTTTTTTTTCCTTTGATGAACACTAACAGATGGGCTTTTTTGTTCGCCACATGTTTGTGTGTTTTTTGTACATTTCTTCCTGATGATTTTGTTTTATTTCACTATTATTTGGTAAAATGCAGGAATCATTTCAATTATTATATTTTATTATAACTTTCTTTGTGGCCAGAAAAGTGGTTTTATTGTAGAGACAGTTCTTTGGTGTCAGAGAATAATGTATATTCTATATATGTTGGATGAAATATATTTGACTACATTTTAAGTTTGTTTGTTTTTGGTATTATTTTTATTAGATATTTTCTTCATTTACATTTCAAATGCTATCACGAAAGTCCCCTATACCCTCTCCCCACTCCACCCTGCTCCCCAACCAACCCACTCCCGCTTCCTGGCCCTGGCATTCCCATGAACTGGGGCATATAATCTTTGCAAGACCAAGGGTCTCTCCTCCCAATGATGACTGACTAGGCCATCTTCTGCTACATATGCAGCTAGAGACATGAGCTCTCAGGATACTGGATAGTTCATATTGTTGTTCCTCCTATAGGGTTACAGACCCCTTCAGCTCCTTGGGTACTTTCTCTAGCTCCTCCATTGGGGGTACTGTGTTCCATCCAATAGATGACTGTGAGCATCCACTTCTGTATTTGCCAGGCACTGGCATAGCCTCACAAGAGATAGCTATATCAGGGTACTGTCAGGAAATATTGCTTGCATATGCAATAGTGTCTGCATTTGGTGGCTGACTATGGGATAGACCCCCGGGTGGGGCAGTCTCTGCATGGTCCTTCCTTCCATCTCAGCTCCAAACTTTGTCTCTATAACTCCCTCCATTAATATTTTTCCCCATTCTAAGGGGGAAGAAAGTATCCATACTTTGGTCTTCCTTCTTCTTGAGTTTCATGTGTTTTGCAAATTGTATCTTGGGTATTCTAAGTTTCTGGGCTAATATCCATTTATCAGTGAGTGCATATCATGTGAGTTCTTTTGTGATTGGCTTACCTCACTCAGCATGATATCCTCCAGATCCATCCATTTGCCTAAGAATTTCATACATGTATTATTTTTTAATAGCTGAGTACTAATCCATGTGTAAATGTACCACATTTTCTGTATCGATTCCTCTGTTGAGGGACATCTGGGTTCTTTCCAGCTTCTGCTTATTATAATTAAGGCTTCTATGAACATAGTGGACCATGTGTCCTTATTACTAATTGGAACATCTTCTGGGTACAGACCCAGGAGAAGTATCTGGTAGTTCTGTGTCCAGTTTTCTGAGGAACCGCCAAACTAATTTCCAGAGTGGTTATACCAGGTTGCAATTGCACCAGCAATAGAGGAGTGTTCCTCTTTCACCACATCCTCTCGAGGATTGGTTGTCACATGAATTTTTTATCTTATCCATTCTGACTGGTATGAGAAATATCAGGATTGTTTTGATTTGCATTTCCCTGATAATTAAGGATGTTGAACATTTTTCAGGTGCTTCTCAGCCATTCAGTATTTCTCAGTTGATAATTCTTTCTTTAGCTCTGTACCCCACTTTTAATAGGGTTATTTGATTTTCTAGAGTCCAGCTTCTTGAGTTCTTTGTATATAATAGATATTAGTCCCCTATTGGATATAGGATTGGTAAAGATCCTTTCCCAATCTGTTGGTGGCCTGTTTGTCTTATTGACAGTGTCTTTTGCCTTACAGAAGCTTTGAATTTTATGACATCCCATCTGTTGATTCTTTATCTTACAGCACAAGCCAATGATGTTGTATTCAGGAATTTTTTCCCCTGTGCCCATATCTACCAGGTTTTTCCCCACTTTCTCCTGTATAAGTTTTAGTGCCTCTGGTTTTATGTGGAGTTCATTGATCCACTTAGACTTGAGCTTTGTACAAAGAGATAAGAATGGATCAATTCGAATTCTTGATAACCACCAGTTGAACCAGCACCATTTGTTAAAAATGCTGTTTTTTCCACTAGATTGTTTTAGCTCCTTTGTCAAAGATCAAGTGACCATAGGTGTATGGGTTCTTTTCTGGGTCTTCAATTCTATCCCATTGATCTACCTGTCTGTCTCTGTACCAGTACCATGCAGTTTTTATCACAATTGCTCTGTAGTACAGCTTGAGGTCAGGCCTGGTGATTCCACAAGAGGTTCTTTTATTGTTGAGAATACTTCCTTAGAGTCCCACCAAGGTATTTTATATTATTTGTGACTATTTTGAAGGGTGTTGTTTCCCTAATTTCTTTTTCAACCTGTTTATCTTTGTGTAGAGAAAGGTGACTGATTTGTTTGAGTTAATTTTATATCCCCCTACTTCACTGAAGTTGTTTGTCAGGTTTAAGAGTTCTCTGGTGGAATTTTTAGGATCACATATATATATATATATAGATATATATATATAGATAGATAGATAGATAGATAATGTCATATCATGTTCAAATAGTGATATTTTGAATACTTCCTTTCCAATTTGTATCCCCTTGACCTCCTTTTGTTGTCTAATTGCTCTGGCTAAGACTTCAAGTACTATATTGAATAGGTAGGGAGAAAGTGGACAGCCTTGTCTAGTCCCTGAATTTAGTGGTATTGCTTCCAGCTTCTCTCCATTTACTTTGATGTTGGCTACTGGTTTGCTGTATATTGCTTTTATTATGTTTAGGTATGGGCCTTGAATTCCTGATCTTTCCAAAATTTTTAACATGAATGGGTGTTGGATTTTTTCAAATGCTTTTTCCACATCTAAAGAGATGATCATGTGGTTTTTGTCTTTGAGTTTGTTTATATAGTGGATTAAGTTGATGGATTTTCATATATTAAACCATCCCTGCATCCCTGGGATGAAGTCTACTTGATCATGATAGATGATCTTGTTGATGTGTTCTTGGATTCGGTTTGCAAGAATTTTATTGAGTATTTTTGCATAAATATTCATGAGGGAAATTGGTCTGAAGTTCACATTCTTTGTTGGATCTTTATGTGGTTTTGGGATCAGAGTCATTGTGGCTTCATAGAATGAATTGGGTAGAGTACCTTCAGTTTCTATTTTGTGGAATAGTTTGAGGAGAGGTGGAATTAGGTCTTCTTTGAAGGTCTGATAGAGCACTACACAAACCCATCTGGTCCTGGGCTTTTTTTTTGGGGGGGGGGGTGAGACTATTAATGACAGCTTCTATTTCTTTAGGGCAAATGGAACTGTTTAGATCATTAATCTGATCCTGATTTAACTTTGGTACCTGGTATCTGTCTAGAAGTTGTCCATTTCATCCAGATTTTCTAGTTTTGTTGAGTATAGCCTTTTGTAGTAGGATCTGATGATGTTTTGGATTTCCTCGAGTTCTGTTGTTATGTCTCCCTTTTCATTTCTGATTTTGTTAATTAGGATACTGTCCCTGTGCCCTCTAGTTATGTTGGCTAAGTGGTTATCTATCTTGTTGATTTTCTCAAAGAACCAGCTCTTGGTTCGGTTGATTCTTTGTATAATTCTTTTTGTTTCCACTTGGTTGATTACAGCCCTAAGTTTGATTATTTCCGGCTGTCTTCTCCTCTTGGATGAATTTGCTTCCTTTTGTTTTAGAGCTTTTAGGTGTGCTGTCAATCTTTTAGTGTATGTTCTCTCTAGTTTCTTTTTGGAGGCACTCAGAGCTATGAGTTTTCCTCTTAGGAATGCTTTCATTGTGTCTCATAAGTTTGGGTATGCTGTGGCTTCATTTTCATTAAATTCTAAAGTCTTTAATTTCTTTCTTTATTTCTTCCTTGACCAATGTATCATTCAGTAGAGTGTTCTTTAGCTTCCACGTGAATATTGGCTTTCTATTATTTATGTTGTTATTGAAGATCAGCCTTAGTCCATGGTGATCTAATAGGATGCATGGGATAATATCAATATTTTTGTGTCTTTTGAGGCCTGTTTTGTGACCAATTATATGGTCAGTTTTGGAGACAGTACTATAAGGTGCTGTGAAAAAGGTATATCCTTTTGTTTTAAGATACAATATTCTGTAGATATTTGTTAAATCCATTTGTTTTAAAACTTCTGTTCATTTCAATGTGTCTGTTTAGTTTCTGTTTCCAGAATCTGTCCATTGATGAGAGTGGGGTGTTGAAGTCTCCCACAATTATTGTGTGAGGTGCAATGTTTTTTATTTTTATTTTTCTCTCTTTTTTTAATTAGATATTTTCTTTATTTACATTTCAAATGCTATCCCGAAAATTCCCTATACCCTCCCCCGCCCTGCTCCCCTACCCACCCACTCCCACTTCTTGGCCCTGACATTCCCCTGTACTGGGGCACTTAAAGTTTGCAAGACCAAGGGGCCTCTCTTCCCAATGATAGCCTACTAGGCCATCTTCTGCTACATATGCAGCTAGAGACATGAGCTCTGGGGTTACTGGTTAATTCATATTGTTGTTCCACCTATAGGGTTGCAGATCCCTTTAGCTCCTTTGGGTAGTTTCTCTAGCTCCTCCATTGGGGGCCCTGTGATCCATCCCAAGGTTTATTTAAAACTGCACCTCAAAACCTGAGCATTTAAATCTTCTACATTGGCCTTCTATGGTAATCTGTCTACCTCCTTGCCCCATCCCATGATTATTTGCATATTTTTATTGATCTGGCTCTTTGGGTTTCAGGTGTGTTTCCATGTTCTCTCTTCCCTGACTCCTAGCTTATGGCTCCAAATCCTCCATCTTCCCTGCTGATCTCACTGCATCTCTCTTTCTTTTGCCTGGAGGATGTCCCATGCTATTCTCTATTCTACCCAGCCTTTGTCAGCAGTTATTGACAAGGCAGAGAATAAATGATAAGAACTGTTTACACAAACTTAAGACAGGAGATTCTTGGTATAAGCATTAAAATGCCATGTCCTGATTGAAACAAGATTTGAGGGCAAAGAAATCAGCATTTGAATAATACAAGGTAAGCTTTACACAGTGTATAAAAACATTATGCCTACACAACAGATATTGATATCTACCTTAGAACAATGGCACATAACTGGTGCTCAACTTTTGTTACATGAATAAATGAAAGGAAGTGTAATCATGTAGCAATGTATAAAATAACATTACAACTTATCGGTTGTCCACATAACATAAAACTATCAATTTTGTCAGTCTAATTTTCTAGAACCAACTACTTCTTTCTTTTTTGCATATTTTTACCCACATTGTATTTAATCTAAGTCTTCTTGAGTTGTAAAGATACAAACAATTAATCCTGTCTTCTATCCACTTTCTTAACGCCAAAAAGTGGTGTAAAAATTAGTTATGTCTTTGTCATGCCAGAAACTCCTGTCTTTTCTTTCAATTCATTTTAATCCCCCGTGACTCACATTTAAGAAATGAAGTTGTGAAGCTGTGGTATAACAACAACTGAAGTGACAACCCAATGTTCTTTCATAATTGATATAATCATTAACATTGAATTTTTCTCTCTGCTTTTAACAATGGAATTGTACCATTGCATAGTGCTTCAGACTTTTTTTCAGTTTGTAGAAACTTTAAGCCCATACTCTTATTTTATAGACCACACTATAACATTTATTACAAGTTTCTTCTACCCGATCTGTATTGGGCCTAATTACTTATACTATGTCTATTCCCTTTCCTAGTTTTCCAGGGTCTATTACATTTTCCTGGTATAGTCCTGTTTTTCAGTTTACAAGCTTGTTCAGCATCTTGGTGCACATAGGCACTCTCAAGCCCTCCATTCAGAAACTCAAAAGTCTGAGGCAGGAGGATCAATGGTTCAAAATTATTCTGGGTTACATAATAAAACTCTAACTCAAAGACAAGTACCAAAAAAACATACAGAAACAACATTAAAGGTTTGGCATCTAGAAAAAAACTTAGTATAAAAAATATATAGTTAGCTTATTACTAGCTTTAATCTTATTCAAGTCACTCTTCTTAAAATGCCTTTTCCATCTGCTTGTTGTCTTTTTAATTGCTTTCATTGCTTGCTCTTTTTAAAATTTTTTTTTACTTCCTCTTTTTTGCTTTAGGAAAAAAGATATTATATAAGTAATTCCCACTTCCTCTTCTACCCCTTTCTCAACTAAATGTCTGTCTCAGGCTATCAAACAGTCCAATGAACATGCCTTATTGCAAATCTGTCTTTGCCTCTGTGAATAACCTTCTTCCTTTTGAAATACTCACCAGTACTTCTAAACTCCTCATATTTGCTTTCTCATGATATTCCATTTTCCTTTCTGCTCTTTAAATAATAATATGTAGGCATTAAATATATTTTAGGTGAGCGAGAAAATGATGCTTATTTTTTTTCCTACTGATCCTACATTTTACTGCCCAAAAGAAGTCTACATCTTCAAGATGTCCCATATACAGAATGCCAACCTTCATCTTATTATGATTGTAATATTAGGCTTTACCACTTTTATGTTTAATATACACATGAGGTATTCTGGACCCAAAGCAGGTTTTTTTTATTGCCTTACCATAAATAGTCCTATCTCCTTCTCTTTCGTTCATAATGACATCCCCTAGGGCAACATGGTAAATGGTGATTAAAAAAAAATTAAAAAAAAAACTTTCCATGTGAGTACTTAGTTGCTCTATAAGCAAGAGACCAAAGATTATAAAGGAGGAGCCAGCTGTCCCCATCTTCAAATGAATCTCCTTGGAAACATAATAGGCCTGAATCTAACTCTAATTTTCAAGGAGTTAGCTCAATGCCCCTCATGTCTCTGTTTTTACAGCCCAGATTTTTTTTCCCTGGGTCTGGGCTTCATATGTTGTAATTATAAGCACCTAGAGTTCTGGGTTTTGTCTTTGCTTGTTTTTTTTTTTTGGTTTTTTGTTTGTTTGTTTGTTTGTTTTTTGTTTGTTTTTTGTTTTGTTTTGTTTTTTTCTGACAACTGGAAATTTGGTCTAGCAGTATCCCAACTAAAGCCTTAACCATTTGTCCTTCTTGGATCAGAGAAATCTGAGAAATTAACCAGACAGATGGTACACATCTCATTTGCACGGAATGGGAAAGTTCTCAGCAGGCTAGAACTATTAGAGGTACATAGAGTAGTCCAAGAAATTTATTTCCTCACCCTTAGTTAAATTGTATCCGGAATTCACTCATCTACTCAACATAAAAACCATGAGTACTTCTTGCTCCTTCTGCATAGCTGCACTGACTAAACATTTTCCTACTGTGTCTGTCTTTTTCTCGTTGTACTCTGGCTCTGGGTTGCATCCTCACAATCTTACATAAAGTTATTCTTCTAGTTGTCTCCAGTTAGTTTTCTTTCAAATCCTTTTTTCGCCCTTCTCAGGTTTATGTTCTATAAAGGAGCTGTCATCTTATCTATGGAAATACATCCTAAGACTCCCCCATGAATAACCCAAACTATATATATTGTGTTATTTCTTATACATGCCCAACTATATAAGTTATATATCCACAGAAAGATAATTTACTCTAGATTATAGCAACTTCTGCATACATTTTTCAATTTCCTTATGAAGATAACCATCTTCAGAGATGGAGAGATGGTTTAATACTTATAAGTACTTTACACTCTTGTAGTATAATCAGGTTTGATTCCTAGTCCTGCATAACCACCTGTAACTCGAACTACAGGGGACCTAATACCTTCTTCTAGCTTCCACGGGCACCTGCACATATGTGGCACTCATATGCACACTAAGACCCATATGAATACATGTAAAAATAAAAGATAAGAAATTTCACCATTTCGCTTGAAGGAAGCGCTTTATAGTTTTTCTTTGAATTATCTAAATTGTTAGCATTAAATCTCCTATTCTTTGGAGCTTATAGGATATTTGAATTCAAGCACTGTGGTTTCATGATAGTCAATCACAATTTATTTTATTTTTTATTAAATATTTTCTTCATTTACATTTCAAATGATTTCCCCTTTCCTAGTTTCCTCTCTGAAAATCCCCTATACCCTCCCCCCTTCCCCTGCTCCCCAACCTACCCACTCCTGCTTCCTGGCCCTGGCATTCCCGTATACTGGGGCATATAATCTTCACAAGACCAAGGGCCTCTCCTCCCATTGATAGCTGACTAGGCCATCCTCTGCTACATATGCAGCTAGAGACACGAGCTCTGGGGATACTGGTTAGTTCATATTGTTGCCCCTCCTATAGGGTTGCAGACTCCTTCAGCTCCTTGGGTACTTTCTCTTGCTCCTTCATAGGGGACCCTGTGTTCCATCCAATAGATGACTGTGAGAATCCACTTTTGTATTTGCCAGACATTGGCCTCACAATTTATTTTGTAATTTTCCATTGTGGTCAGCACAGATAACCAAAAATAATTAAACATGTGGAATATGCGGCTGTAAATAAGGGAATACTACTGTCTTCATTTCCTATATATTTTTGTTCACTTTTTTTCATTTGCTTGTTTTGGGGGAGGGATCTCATGTAACCAAAGCTGGCTGCCAACTAGCTCTGCTACAGAGGATGATCATGAACATAATCCTCCTGCCTCTATCAGCTGAGTGTTGGAATTAACAGACATTGCCAACATGTGTGACAATTTACTGTTGGCAATCAAACCTAGGACTTCATGCACACATCTTGTCAATAGTGCCATATCCCTAGTCATGAGAGTTATCTTTTTTCTTCCTTCATGTACATATATATTCATAGATATAACATGTCTATGTAATGTTACTTGCATTTTCAAGACTGACCAGTTGATATAGGATAACAAATTGGTATGTTATTCCCTTGTGGAAGACTATTTCATCTATGCTAGGCATTCCATTGTATAGTTCTTTATGTAGGGCTGAAACCTCTTGATCTTTTCCCCTCACATGCTTTGATATCCATCTGCATCATTCTTGGTCAGTTCACATTAGGGCAGTAATATTGGTGAAAATTTTGTGGCTGTAGCTTCTGACATTACTAGGAGATACAATCTCCCTGAAACTCCCTGAGCCTCTCTCTACCTCTTAGTATCTTTCTGCCCCCTCTTTACAATGCTCTCTGAAACTTAGGGGCATGAGTTGTTTTTGTAGAAGTAGCCATTGGAACTATGCTCTACAAATCTGCATTTTGATTTGTTGTGGTTTTCTGCTTCCATCCGTTTTAAAGAGAGGTTTCCTTGAAAAAGAATAAGGACTACATTTATTTGTGGGAATGATGATAGCTATTAAGATTATAGTTGGGGGCGCCAGAGAACCGGACAGCTTCTGGGACGGGCAGAAGCACAGAGCCGCTGAGGCAGCAGCCTGGGCGGGCCGCAGACAACCGGCCACCATCCGGACCAGAGGACAGGTGTCCGCCTGGCTCGGGAGACGGCCTCAGCCTCAGGAGCAGCGGTCACCATGTTGGTTCCGGGACTCCCTGGAACTTAGGATTTTAGTCTGCACAGGTGAGAGTCTGCACCACAGAAGCTGACAGCTTCTGGGAACTGCCAAAGCAACACAGCTTCTGAGAGAGGCCCTGTTTTGGGCCTTCTTCTTCGACCAGGAGGAGGTCCAAAAACAAGATATCTGTGCACCTTCCCTGTAAGAGAGCTTGCCAGCAGAGAGTGCTCTGAGCACTGAAACTCAGAGGAGAGAATCTGTCTCCCAGGTCTGCTGAGAGACGGTAACAGAATCACCAGAAGAACAATCTCTAAACAGAGTCAACTATAACTACTAACTCCAGAGATTACCAGATGGCGAAAGGTAAACGGAGGAATCCTACTAACAGGAACCAAGACCACGCACCATCATCAGAACCCAGCACTCCCACTTCGCCCAGTCCAGGGCACCCCAACACACCCGAAAACCTAGACCTAGATTTAAAAGCATATATCATGATGATGGTAGAGGACATCAAGAAGGACTTTAATAAATCACTTAAAGAAATACAGGAGAACACTGCTAAAGAGTTACAAGTCCTTAAAGAAAAACAGGAAAACACAATCAAACATGTAGAAGTCCTTACAGAAAAAGAGGAAAAAACATACAAACAGGTGATGGAGATGAACAAAACCATACTAGACCTAAAAAGGGAAGTAGAAACAATAAAGAAAACTCAAAGTGAGGCAACACTGGAGATAGAAACCCTAGGAAAGAAATCTGGAACCATAGATTTGAGCATCAGCAACAGAATACAAGAGATGGAAGAGAGAATCTCAGGTGCAGAAGATTCCATAGAGAACATCGGCACAACAATCAAAGAAAATGGAAAATGCAAAAAGATCCTAACTCAAAATATCCAGGAAATCCAGGACACAATGAGAAGACCAAACCTACAGATAATAGGAGTGGATGAGAATGAAGATTTTCAACTCAAAGGACCAGCAAACATCTTCAACAAAATTATTGAAGAAAACTTCCCAAATATAAAGACAGAGATACCTATGAACATACAAGAAGCCTACAGAACTCCAAATAGACTGGACCAGAAAAGAAATTCCTCCCGACACATAATAATCAGAACAACAAATGCACTAAATAAAGATAGAATACTAAAAGCGGTAAGGGAAAAAGGTCAAGTAACATACAAAGGCAAGCCTATCAGAATTACACCAGATTTTTCACCAGAGACTATGAAAGCCAGAAGAGCCTGGACAGATGTTATACAGACACTAAGAGAACACAAATTCCAGCCCAGGCTACTATACCCAGCCAAACTCTCAATTACCATAGATGGAGAAACCAAAGTATTCCACGACAAAACCAAATTCTCACATTATCTCTCCACGAATCCAGCCCTTCAAAGGTTAATAACAGAAAAAAACCAATACAAGAACGGGAACAATGCCCTAGAAAAAATAAGAAGGTAATCCCTCAACAAACCTAAAAGAAGACAGCCACAAGAACAGAATGCCAACTTTAACAACAAAAATAACAGGAAGCAACAATTACTTTTCCTTAATATCTCTTAACATCAATGGTCTCAACTCCCCAATAAAAAGACATAGACTAACAAACTGGCTACACAAACAAGACCCAACATTTTGCTGTTTACAGGAGACACATCTCAGAGAAAAAGATAGACACTACCTCAGCATAAAAGGCTGGAAAACAATTTTCCAAGCAAATGGTATGAAGAAACAAGCTGGAGTAGCCATCCTAATATCTGATAAGATTGACTTCCAACCCAAAGTCATCAAAAAAGACAAGGAGGGGCACTTTGTTCTCATCAAAGGTAAAATCCTCCAAGAGGAACTCTCAATTCTGAATATCTATGCGCCAAATACAAGGGCAGCCACATTCATTAAAGAAACTTTAGTAAAGCTCAAAGCACACATTGCACCTCACACAATAATAGTGGGAGACTTCAACACACCACTTTCACCAATGGACAGATCATGGAAACAGAAACTAAACAGGGACACACTGAAACTAACAGAAGTGATGAAACAAATGGATCTGACAGATATCTACAGAACATTTTATCCTAAAACAAAAGGATATACCTTCTTCTCAGCACCTCATGGTACCTTCTCCAAAATTGACCACATAATAGGTCACAAAACAGGCCTCAACAGATTCAAAAATATTGAAATTGTCCCATGTATCCTATCAGATCACCATGCACTAAGGCTGATCTTCAATAACAAAAAAAATAACAGAAAGCCAACACTCACGTGGAAACTGAACAACACTCTTCTCAATGATACCTTGGTCAAGGAAGGAATAAAGAAAGAAATTAAAGACTTTTTAGAGTTTAATGAAAATGAAGCCACAACGTACCCAAACCTTTGGGACACAATGAAAGCATTTCTAAGAGGGAAACTCATAGCTCTGAGTGCCTCCATGAAGAAACGGGAGAGAGCACATACTAGCAGCTTGACAACACATCTAAAAGCTCTAGAAAAAAAGGAAGCAAATTCACCCAAGAGGAGTAGACGGCAGGAAATAATCAAACTCAGGGGTGAAATCAACCAAGTGGAAACAAGAAGAACTATTCAAAGAATTAACCAAACGAGGAGTTGGTTCTTTGAGAAAATCAACAAGATAGATAAACCCTTAGCTAGACTCACTAGAGGGCACAGAGACAAAATCCTAATTAACAAAATCAGAACTGAAAAAGGAGACATAACAACAGATCCTGAAGAAATCCAAAACACCATCAGATCCTTCTGCAAAAGGCTATACTCAACAAAACTGGAAAACCTGGACGAAATGGACAAATTTCTGGACAGATACCAGGTACCAAAGTTGAATCAGGATCAAGTTGACCTTCTAAACAGTCCCATATCCCCTAAAGAAATAGAAGCAGTTATAAATAGTCTCCCAGCCAAAAAAAGCCCAGGACCAGACAGGTTTAGTGCAGAGTTCTATCAGACCTTCAAAGAAGATCTAATTCCAGTTCTGCACAAACTTTTTCACAAGATAGAAGTAGAAAGTACTCTACCCAACTCATTTTATGAAGCCACTATTACTCTGATACCTAAACCACAGAAAGATCCAACAAAGATAGAGAACTTCAGACCAATTTCTCTTATGAACATCGATGCAAAAATCCTCAATAAAATTCTCGCTAACCGAATCCAAGAACACATTAAAGCAATCATCCATCCTGACCAAGTAGGTTTTATTCCAGGAATGCAGGGATGGTTTAATATACGAAAATCCATCAATGTAATCCACTATATAAACAAACTCAAAGACAAAAACCACATGATCATCTCGTTGGATGCAGAAAAAGCATTTGACAAGATCCAACACCCATTCATGATAAAAGTTCTGGAAAGATCAGGAATTCAAGGCCCATACCTAAACATGATAAAAGCAATCTACAGCAAACCAGTAGCCAACATCAAAGTAAATGGAGAGAAGCTGGAAGCAATCCCACTAAAATCAGGGACTAGACAAGGCTGCCCACTTTCTCCCTACCTTTTCAACATAGTACTTGAAGTATTAGCCAGAGCAATTCGACAACAAAAGGAGATCAAGGGGATACAAATTGGAAAGGAGGAAGTCAAAATATCACTTTTTGCAGATGATATGATAGTATATATAAGTGACCCTAAAAATTCCACCAGAGAACTCCTAAACCTGATAAACAGCTTCGGTGAAGTAGCTGGATATAAAATTAACTCAAACAAGTCAATGGCCTTTCTCTACACAAAGAATAAACAGGCTGAGAAAGAAATTAGGGAAACAACACCCTTCTCAATAGTCACAAATAATATAAAATATCTCGGCGTGACTCTAACTAAGGAAGTGAAAGATCTGTATGATAAAAACTTCAAGTCTCTGAAGAAAGAAATTAAAGAAGATCTCAGAAGATGGAAAGATCTCCCATGCTATTGGATTGGCAGGATCAATATTGTAAAAATGGCTATCTTGCCAAAAGCAATCTACAGATTCAATGCAATCCCCATCAAAATTCCAACTCAATTCTTCAACGAATTAGAAGGAGCAATTTGCAAATTCATCTGGAATAACAAAAAACCTAGGATAGCAAAAACTCTTCTCAAGGATAAAAGAACCTCTGGTGGAATCACCATGCCTGACCTAAAGCTTTACTACAGAGCAATTGTGGTAAAAACTGCATGGTACTGGTATAGAGACAGACAAGTAGACCAATGGAATAGAATTGAACACCCAGAAATGAACCCACACACCTATGGTCACTTGATCTTCGACAAGGGAGCTAAAACCATGCAGTGGAAGAAAGACAGCATTTTCAACAAATGGTGCTGGCACAACTGGTTGTTATCATGTAGAAGAATGCGAATCGATCCATACTTATCTCCTTGTACTAAGGTCAAATCTAAATGGATCAAAGAACTTCACATAAAACCAGAGACACTGAAACTTATAGAGGAGAAAGTGGGGAAAAGCCTTGAAGATATGGGCACAGGGGAAAAATTCCTGAACAGAACAGCAATGGCTTGTGCTATAAGATCGAGAATTGACAAATGGAACCTAATGAAACTCCAAAGTTTCTGCAAGGCAAAAGACACCGTCAATAAGACAAAGAGACCACCAACAGATTGGGAAAGGATCTTTACCTATCCTAAATCAGATAAGGGACTAATATCCAACATATATAAAGAACTCAAGAAGGTGGACTTCAGAAAATCAAACAACCCCATTAAAAAATGGGGCTCAGAACTGAACAAAGAATTCTCACCTGAGGAATACCGAATGGCAGAGAAGCACCTGAAAAAATGTTCAACATCCTTAATCATCAGGGAAATGCAAATCAAAACAACCCTGAGATTCCACCTCACACCAGTCAGAATGTCTAAGATCAAAAATTCAGGTGACAGCAGATGCTGGCGAGGATGTGGAGAAAGAGGAACACTCCTCCATTGTTGGTGGGGTTGCAGGCTTGTACAACCACTCTGGAAATCCGTCTGGCGGTTCCTCAGAAAATTGGACATAGTACTACCGGAGGATCCAGCAATACCTCTCCTGGGCATATATCCAGAAGATGCCCCAACTGGTAAGAAGGACACATGCTCCACTATGTTCATAGCAGCCTTATCTATAATAGCCAGAAGCTGGAAAGAACCCAGATGCCCCTCAACAGAGGAATGGATATAGAAAATGTGGTACATCTACCCAATGGAGTACTACTCAGCTATTAAAAAGAATGAATTTATGAAATTCCTAGCCAAATGGATGGACCTGGAGGGCATCATCCTGAGTGAGGTAACACATTCACAAAGGAACTCACACAATATGTACTCACTGATAAGTGGATATTAGCCCAAAACCTAGGATACCCAAGATATAAGATACAATTTCCTAAACACATGAAACTCAAGAAAAAATGAAGACTGAAGTGTGGACACTATGCCCCTCCTTAGAAGTGGGAACAAAACACCCTTGGAAGGAGTTACAGAGACAAAGTTTGGAGCTGAGATGAAAGGAGGGACCATGTAGAGACTGCCTTATCCAGGGATCCACCCCATAATCAGCATCCAAACGCTGACACCATTGCATATACTAGCAAGATTTTATCGAAAGGACCCAGATGTAGCTGTCTCTTGTGAGACTATGCCGGGGCCTAGCAAACACAGAAGTGGATGCCCACAGTCAGCTAATGGATGGATTACAGGGCTCCCAATGGAGGAGCTAGAGAAAGTACCCAAGGAGCTAAAGGGATCTGCAACCCTATAGGTGGATCAACATTATGAACTAACCAGTACCCCGGAGCTCTTGACTCTAGCTGCATATGTATCAAAAGATGGCCTAGTCGGCCATCACTGGAAAGAGAGGCCCATTGGACACACAAACTTTATATGCCCCAGAACAGGGGAACGCCAGTGCCAAAAAGGGGGAGTGGGCGGGTAGGGGAGTGGGGGTGGGTGGGTATGGGGGACTTTTGGTATAGCATTGGAAATGTAAATGAGCTAAATACCTAATAAAAAATGGAAAGAAAAAAAAGATTATAGTTGGGATTATGCTGGCTTTGTAAGGTGGTAGGTTTAAGTTTTCTGTAATCTATGACTTCAGTAGCACTGAGTAGTTGGCTATATTTCCAATACCAGGTAAGATTTCCATCTTGCTTAGTGGGTCTAAAGTGCAAGTAGAGTACTGCCAATTGCCACCAAGTTATATATGCCATGACTACTCCCTCAAGGTTATCATCTCATTCTGGTCTTTGTTGTGATTCATAGACAGAGCTATAAAGAATTCTTGGTTGCCTCCCTTTATTGTAAGATTGGCAGTGTCATTCTAGTATCATGAGAGCCATTTTCTCAGAGAAGAGACTTTCAGATTGCTTCCAACTCTGGGGATTATGTGCCCTGTATTTGAAGTACTTTGTGTTTGTAGTAATGAGAACTTACATTTTACCACTCATGATATGCAACCAAGGGCAATATAAATAGCCTGTAATGTTTGGTGATTCTCTTAGACAACCCTGGCCAACAACTCAAAAGATGGCTTCTCATGACTGGTACTGGGGGTTTTGTTAGGTTGCCTTTGGCTCTTGGAAGGAGCCATATATATATATACATATTACTTATATCTATTAAATTTTTCAGGTAGATAAATAATAGTATGATTCCTTAGATAAATAATAGTATGGTTCCTTGAAAGTTTCTCAGACAATTTTACTGTCACTTTATGCATGCATCACCCCTTCTGTATTTATCTCCCTCCCCTTCCCTAATTAGAACCTCATCTTTTTTTTCTCATTTCCTCTATCTTATTACTTCCACCTTGCCTAAACGCAAATGTACCCATGTTACTTACCTACCTAAATTTTTCAAAAGTTCATAGTTATGTACAAATACTGCCTAAGCTTTTCAAAAGTCTGATGCCAAAATTCTGCTTCAAAACTATACTGTATTTCTATATACTAACAGTTACTCATGTTAACTCTGGTAACAGTCTTTCCTTAATCCTAACTTTCTAGAAGGGCAAGCCTATTTAGAGATAGCTATATATACTATATGGTGTTATGCCATGTCTCTGTATGTACACATTTCTCTTTTTTGAATATCCTCTAACAATTCATCACTGACTAACGCATGTTTATGCTTTAGCACTCAATGTACTTAAAATATTCTAGAAATCTTTCCCAGGTTGTATTGAACTGATTTATATTTTTAGCTCTTCCTGATATACTGCAACTTCATAAATAGTAGAAGCACCAATTTAGACTCAACTTTTTTTTCTCATCTATAGTGTAACTTAGACACAGAAGTTTGGTGTAGGGAGCCATTATTCTTTCTATATTTAGCAAAGCCAGTATCATGGCTCACTTCAAGTAGACAGATAAAAGATAAAATTTGTTTATATTTGTGAAAGTTGGATTATATGAAATATAATACTACAAAAAGTATATCCACATGCATATACAGATACAACACATGCATACATACAGTGGTAGATACACAAACACACATATGTAGAAATCAAATGAAATGTTATAGGTAGAACCAGACTTCTCTGTAAGTCAAGTAAATAATTATCTACCCAGTGTCCTTTCAAGGACACATGAATAGTCCATAATATAGAAATTTCTTCTGCATGTACAGGCTGAATCCAAATAGTTTGTTATTTTTATTCAGAAACCTTACCTCTCTCTCCTAAGTCGTAAATAACCTTGACAGATCAATTATTTTATAAAGTGGCAAACTCAGGGTCCTTTTAAATGGTGAGCACCATTAAGATTTTACCAACAAATATGTTATAATACACTTCTGAGGTACTTTTATATCAGAGTGCTGTCTGAAATTAGAGGACTTAAACTCAGTTGATGGCACTGCTAAAATAAGAATTGAAAATAGTTTATAATTAAACCTTAGGGCATAGTAATAATGATTATTATTAATCAGCCATATTATTGCATATGTGATACTTAATATCTTTTATTACCGTGATCATCTAAGATATCATAGAATCTGGGTCAGCAACTATGTTTTATTCTTGAATATTAATTTATGCATTAATGTGTGGCTTACCAGATTACATATTACTTTAGAGTTTTCACTCAAATTCTAAAATGTTTCTTTCATTTTCTTTTATCCTTTCATTCTTTTGTTTTGTTGTATTTGTTGTTTATGGATATCACAGGACTAGGATTGAACCCAACACATCCTGCATTTCATCTTTGGGCATGTTTCCTCCCTGTGCTAGGCATTTTTCTTTCTTAATTTGGTCCAATATGTTCTTGAAGGCAAAACTGATTAATTGTTCTCCTTTCTTAACATAGATTAAAGATTAAAATTGTCTACCAACCTGACTACTTAACTAAGTGTTCTGAAAGACACCTATTCTAGGTCTATTCATTTATAGAAAGGTATTCAAAATGCCTGTATTCTTAATAGTTCTAAAATATCTATTCTTTTCAGAAAAGTCACAATATAAAATATTATGGGTACTTTTTTAAAAAAAATACTGATCATTTTCAATAGATAAATTTGGCAACACTAGTTTAGTCAACATCAACCATTTTGACAGAATTATCAGTTGAATTTGTTGTATATTTCAATAAGGTCTAAATTTCTCCACATAGCAGTGAATATTTTCCAATGTGTACTAGAAGTCATTATTTGGGGAATATTTAAATCTTCATTAGCTAGGGTAGAATTTTACAATGTATCCTTTGTGATTTTTATCTGTATATCTTCTACTCAGGTCATATAAACAAAATGAACTTATCTTAATATTAAGACACCACCTGTCTTGAAAGCTCCCTGGCTTTCCCCAGACAAAATTTGCAAACCCTGTGGTGTGCTCATTAACATTGAGACCCAGGTAGCCTTATCATTTTATGACTTCCAGTTTATAAATAAAGGAGAGAGAAATTGACTGGGGAGTTACATAAACAAGTGCTGAGCACCCAGGATTAATTTTGAGGAGCATTCCACAAGCCAAATAAGCATTTCTTTTCATCTCATTTCACAGGCCTTCAAGAGGGAATTGAAAACTAAAGAACCTGTAATCATGAGTACTCTGGAGACTGTGAGAATATTTCTGACAGAGCAGCCTTTGGAAGGACTAGAGAAACTCTACCAGGAGCCCAGAGGTAATTGAATGTGGAACTGTAATAACATATTGATAGAGGGCTCAGTGATGAGAGCACAGCCCATCCATGCTTGCTGCCAGAGTCTGTATAGCTCTCACACTTCAGGGTTAAACAGAATCAATTCAAATTAAATGTAGGTGCTGAAAAAGAATACAGAATCACAAACCACCATGCACAATTCTGTTTTCAGTCATAAATAAAGCAATCAATGATCAGTTATTTGAATATTTAGAAAATGGTAAGCAAAAGATCTTATCTGTGATAAGAAGTTCTATTGTTACAAAGACTGCAAGCTAATTTTCCGTTTAAGCTGACTGAAATAAATTGGAGCTGTTCAGCACATGCTAACATTTTTCTCTCTGAAAGCTTAAATGAATCTTGATTTACCTGATTGACAGAAAGTAGAACAGATTCACTAAGGAAGACAGTTTAGCTGTGCTTGACTATATCAAAATTTATGCCAAAGTGTAAAAGAGCCATTAATCAGTAAGTTGGCCTCGTGTTAATCTATATTCCTTTCCTTTCTTCTAGTCTGACCTTTTCAACCATGTTTTTTTTTTTTAACAAAAATGGATGTGACCTTAAACCTTGTCATATTGCCAATTTAGAACTGCCTCCTGAAGAAAGAGCTCAGAATGTCACTCGGCTCCTACGAAAGCAGGCTGAAGAGGTCAACGCTGAATGGGACAAATTGAACCTGCGCTCAGCTGATTGGCAGAGAAAAATAGATGAAGCTCTTGAAAGACTCCAGGAACTTCAGGAAGCTGCCGATGAACTGGACCTCAAGTTGCGCCAAGCTGAGGTGATCAAGGGATCCTGGCAGCCAGTGGGGGATCTCCTCATTGACTCTCTGCAAGATCACCTTGAAAAAGTCAAGGTACTGTGTGCTTTGTTTTGTTCCACAATACTTTGAGAGATCCCAAAAGAGTACTCATCTATGTGTGTTCAGTGTTATCATCACACAAAGTTAAATTATAGGGCCTATAAGCCTTAGAAAGAAAGCCTTTTTTTTTTTGCCTCATTTGAAAGTCTTTCACACAGGGTTTCCTCCAAGAAAAGTCAGTGATGTAATCATTTGTCTTTCTCCAGTGATTAAAAAAAATGAAATATTAAGGAGTCTCATTAGCGTGGTAGGTAGTACCTCAGGCTCATAAGATAAAATATTAAAAAGTTACATGAAAAGTAATTTTGATTTTTGCCATTAGGAAATTAATTTATCATAAGTAGATGGGTTTTACAGGATTGGTTTGGTTGTTTTTTATGGAATTTCTGCTTGGTGTGTGTGTGTGTGTGTGTGTGTGTGTGTGTGTGTGTACACACTTACTATTAGAACAAAATAAAAATATACTTGCCCAATTTGCAACTTTATCCTTAGTAATAATACAGCTAATCTGAAACAAAACAGTGCATTCTCCAGGACTTTTGCTAATTGCAAGCGAATTACTTATAGCTTTACAGTCAGCATTATGTCCTTTTACATTTTCCTGTTTTGTATACCATTCCCCCTTTTCAACCATTGTCTTTTTAAAGATTCCCATTATTTTTTACTTATATAGATGACCTACTCACATCCATTAACCAGTCAATATGTGTGGCATATTATCGACACTGCCTTTAAATATTGAATAAACAAATTAATAATTCTATTATCTACATTTCTGCATCATCCTGACTTTTCCCATTTTAAGATAAAACTCCTTACAAGATATAATGAAGTCTATCTAGTTAGGATAGCTATCTCTCTTCTCCCTATCCCTGGCTTTACTACTTTGTTTTAATGACTCACATGCAGACAAGCTAGCATCTTTATCCTATGCTAACACAAATGGTTCATATTTTCTCACAACTACCTGCCATTTATTTTCCATCCATCTGAATGATCATACTTTGTATGTCTGATCAATTCTTACTGAACCTTCAAAGCCCAAAGCACATATACTTTATTTATGTAGTCTTCCATAAATATCTACAATGCTCTCAACTTCTACCAAGAGAGTTTCATTTTATTGACACCAAATCTGACACCCCAAAGCTTTGGTAGTGATAGTCTACCAAATTAAATTTATTAATTAAAATTGATTATTAAAAAGAAGCATCTTTAAAGCCACCATTTCCATGTTATATTTAACTTACCAGTATTAACCTTTGTGTTCCTCATGCCGTAGAGGATTCTCAAGTAGTGGCCAAGTTAGCTAGCTACTTTGAAGACCATTTGATATGCACATGCCATCTCAGATCCCTAGGGATGATTTCAGAAAACTCTCCTCCATTCTCCACTTCTCCTTATAGGTTTTAAAGCTCCATTAGTTTTTTAAAAGTTGTTACTTGGGTCAATACAAATACATGCTTCTGATGGATTTTTCTGATAGTATTATTTCATTAGCTAATGTGCCCTTTGATTATTGGAAAATGGATAACTCCTAAGTCTCTGGACTGTATGGAAATGCTAGCCAATCATCTTCATGGTGATAAATAGTATAAATGAAGATGAATAAATGCCATGTTCCTATAGGCTATGTGAGTCATTAAGAGAATCCTGGTATCACAAATAAAGCTCCATAAGAATACACACTAGAATAAAAGTTACTTTTCAAATGCCTTTCTGCTTTCAAAATCCATAATTACTGTTGCTTGCTAAGCATTTTGGAGGGGGGGGGGTCAAGACAGGGTTTCTCTGTATAGCCCTGGCTGTCTTGGAACTCACTATGTAGACCAGGCTGGCCTCAAACTCAGAAATCCACCTACCGCTGCCTCCTGAGTGCCAGGATTAAAGGCGTGCGCCACCACTGCCGGGGCGCTTACTAAGCATTTTAAGGATAGAGCTGTGATTACTCACTTTACAGGAATAACATAAACAGTTACCGGACTACATAGGTATTTTATTTTCTTGTAAATGGAAATAAAATAACTGAATCACTAGGTCACCTGCATAGATATGCAAGAGGAACCTGTAAAGACCTTCAGAAAGTAGTCTAGCTGGAGGGAATATTTACCCGAATGATTTGTATGTGCTGAGCTACAGCATCAGCCTTGTAAGCAAGTGAAAAGAAAGAGAGATTGAAGGAGATATGGAGGAAGATAAGTATGTAGAGAGATTGATGAGACTGATTTATTGATTGTGTATTAGGTGGTTGTTTGGCCGATTTATACAGAGTCTCACTATATTTATCCAGGCTGCCCTTGAGCTCTGGAGCTTAAGAGATCCTCCTTCTTCTTTTTTCATGTAGCTGGGATTGATCTAATTTTTTTGAACTCAAGCTCTATGAACAATCCCAAAGTGAAAATGGTTGGGGATCATTTGAGTTTTCTTGCTTTAATCAACCATTCTTTCTCCACGTAGAAAAATGGTACATCCTTCTTGCCCTTAGTTTACTTGATTTTACTGTATGCTTTTTTTCCCCTTCATAATGGAGTTTGAACTGAGACACTAATATATGCCACCAATACACACATTGAGCCATAACTTTAAACACACTATCGCGTCTACCCCCAATTAAGCTTCCAGGCCTTTATTTCAGAATTTGTTATTTATTTGTATACATTTTGCTTTTGCTTATACAAACTTCTAATGTTACTGGAGAAGTCAAAGGCAGAGCTTCTGTGAGTTTTCCCTATAAAACACGTTTAATGTGATACTTTTATTATATCTTCTTGACATTTTAATTGAGTATGATTTCATGGTATATGAAGTGGATTAGAGAGTATATTGAAGCCATTATACCATTGGTATTGATATTCAACATAAATATTAAGAATTTAAAGAAAAAAACTAAAAATTGCATCTTTCTAAAACTTCCAAACTCAGTACTTGTGGCTTACTTTCTTGGAGAAATGTGTCAGAGAAATTCTATCCCAGAATTTTTCATTAAGAAAACAAAGTATATTTCCTCTGAACAAATAATGTGAACTGTGATGGGATGTATTAGAATTTCATTTTCACTTTGATAAGTGGAAAGCATGCAACCATCTTCATGTAATTCTACCTTCCTTTATTGTTATTTGCTTTTTTTTCAAATTTTTATTAGATATTTTCTTTATATACATTTCAAATGCTATCCCGAAAGTCCGAAAGTTCCCTATACCCTCCCCCTGCCCTGCTCCCCTACCCACCCACTCCCACTTCTTGGCCCTGGTATTCCCCTGTGCTGGGGCATATAAAGTTTGCAAGACCAAATGGATTTTTTTGTTTATATTTATCATTGACTTTAAAAACCTTATATCCTTTCATGGAAGTTTATGAAAATTATGCTTTCTTGCACAATTATAGTATGGGTAGAAGGAATGCCTACAAACAAGACAAGCCTTACTAGAGACATAAACTATATAAGTTCTCTAAGCATCAAGTATATGTGGACATAAGTGCACAAGTACACTCACTCGTACTTGCCTATATTAATGTCAGAGTTGATTTTGGAATATATTTCTCAATCACTTTTCTATATTGTTTTTGTGCATGTTTTGTTTTGTTTTGTTTTTCCTCTTGTTCTGTTCTTGTCTTGCGTTGAGACAGAACCTGAACCTGAAACTGGTCAATTGGCTAGAATAGATGGCCAGCCAGTTCCTATCCTCTACCAGACTACATCTCACAGAATTATAGGCATGCATTGCTATGGCCAGCTTTTATGTGGACGCAAAGGATCCAAACTCAGGTTCTCATATTTGTGCAGCAGGAACTTTATATATAGTTACCTTACTGGTTTCCAAATGTTATCTTTGAAATGAAGTAAAGATTTACTGCCTAGAATGGTGTGGGAAATTTTATCGATAGGCTGCTCAGTTCTATGAACTTCAAGCAAAAAAAAAAAAAAATACTTTAGGTAGGCTTTTGTTGTTCTTGCTCTTATTGTGGTAAACAAAATTGTATATTGAGCCTTTGATCAAAAAGGAAAAATAAACAAAATAAATAATCCTTCATAAAACTAGATTAAATATGGAACCAATGCTTCTTACATCACTACAAAGCACATACTGGTATTGTTCAAAAGCACATAATTTGGCCTTTAATGTCTGAGAAAATTTCTATTAAAAGGCATATAATATAGGCTCACTGTACACTTTAAAAGTATAGCAATGGAAAGGTCAGTGTTGACTTTATTTGAGCTTATAAAGTAAAGTACAAATTACTCATCTTAAAAATGCCTACCAAATTATTTGTTCAATGTGAAATTAATTGTAAGTTAGTGTTGCTAGGAGAGCTTATTACTTGTTCCCATGTTGCCCCTCTCACTTCCTGCTTTGTTTGTAAAGCTAAAAGCAAATTACGTAGAACAACAATGTCAAATGCTTTTCTTTACTCAAAGCATCTGAGTTTAGATAGCACTGTGTATGTGTGTTTTTAAAGTCTCTGCCTCAACTTGAGCAAATAGAACCTTCGTTTACCATGCTATTCCCATCTTGTCTTTGAAACTTCTGAAAAGGCTGAGCAGAGTAATTGTTTCAGACATCTGTTTAGCATACTTTGAAGTGCATATAAGTCCTTTTTCAGTTTCATTTGAACCCCAGCTGTCTTCACCAAAGTCTATAATCAATCTGAATTAAGTTGTCCTACTTCTCCTAATAAGTCTCTTATTAAGTTCTGCATCAACCTCTTAGGGAGACTTAAAAGCTAATTCATGTAGAATTGCCATTTTCTACTAATTCATTTGTCAGCTTTCCAAACTCCAGCAGAAACAATTGCAAAGACTATTAATTTGGCTCTTCATAAACAACTTATATAAATGTAGGATACGTTGGTACTAAGCAAACAATTTAAAACAGTGGGTGGGAGAAAATGAGTTGATGACATTTTCTTCTTTGACTGTTTTGTGGTGCCTTCAACTTCATAAGCATAAAGACATTGATTTCATAGGAGAAACATCCTTCTGCTTTTACTTTCATAAAGAAAATAATTACTGACTAACCCTTGCTTAACAAGAAAAAAGGGATTTACATCAGTTGGAAAAGGAACATGTTCTTTGCTTATTGAATTTATTTTAATTTGGACTTCTTTGTGTCCTTCTGATGGACTGTGATAAAAGAAGGAGCTAGAATTGGTTGCCATTCTTATTGCATTCAATTAACACTGTACAGCTACTCTTCTGGTCATGGGATATTTAAAAGAACATGGATTATCAAAATATTCTGCTAATAGGCTCATCTGATATTATTCAACTGAAGATATGTTTAATACGATATAAAGATTTCTCCAAAGAATACAATCTTTCTTATTTGAAAGCAGCATATGAAAATCTGATCCTTTAGTATGCCAATCCTGTTTACTGAGGATTTATTCCAGAAGCTTTGTATGTGGCTGATAATTACAAATCCTCAAGCATCTTAGATAATACAATATTCAGAAATACTTAACTAATGCATTCTGAATTAAAGGATTTACAACATAATTCATTCATAACATTTATACTGTGGTTAAAACCTATACCAAGAGAAATCTTCCCTCATTAGAGAATATGACTAATTTATTTCCTAAGGAAAATTATATTGAAGATTGTATTAGTAGCATCTCGGCTTATCTGAGAATATTATTTGGCCTCAAGCTAAAGAAACAAGAATTTTTGTTAGCTTGTAAATATAGGTGCATATACTATAGTATATTAACTAACAACAGTTATAAAGGGTGTTATTTATTTTACTAAAATTCAAATTTCCATAGAAAGTACAATCACCCAACCATTATACATTTCTAATTCTCATTGTTATCTACCAAAATGGTAAGACATTTTGTGCTATAATCATGTTATTTTATTATCATAAATCAAACAAGAAATTATATTAAAACAAAGAGCCCAAGTAGTGGGTTTCTGTTTTCTCCTTTCCGTGTTCCAGAACAATTTTCAAATTTCAAATTATTAGGCCTTTTACCACCTTCTATTTACTAAGTTACTCATAGAATTGAGTCATTTGTTTTTGGTGAACCTGTTTTATGGGTATCATTAGAATATATGTAGCTATAAACTAATAAAACTGTCTTGTTTTAATGGTGCCTAAGAAAATATATTTTCTTTCATAATAAGATATTCTTCATACTATAATAACATTTACAGTAGGTTTTCCTATTAAAGACATCTTTCAAAAGGACTGCTTCTAATACATTTCTATTTCAGTTCCCCGACATTTAAGGCATAACCTAATACTTCCTTCTTCCACCCACTTACTTCCTTTTGTTATGACCATGAAGTGTCTTTAGTGGTTCCTGTATTATTTTTTAAAGTTCATGTTAGTTTCAAGGTCTTCACTTAGGAAATGTTTGTCATTTTTTAATGTGAAGAAGCTGTTATCCCAAAATCTTAAGTGCATTCACCTATAAATATAAAAGCATCCTTTGAAACCTCAAAATGAAGGATTACATCATTTGTGGAGAAATCGTTTCTTCCCACCAGCTTCATTCACTTGCTGCAAATGTACAAAGAGTTGGCTGTTATTATCACTTCAGATTTATCTTTTACACTTTCACGTGGTAATTGTAATGCAAAATTTTCATGACTCTCTGTAATTTTGAATGTGTATTCTTTAGGGCTTTTATTAACAGTCCCTTAATGACCTGAACTTTCTAGTCTAAGTTCCCCAGAAGCAGGCCCCTGGAGCACAAGGAACTTGGTCAAGGAACACAAGATATATAGAGGGTCTCCTTTCTGGTGACGCTTATATGGGAGTTAAGGGATGCATAACCGATAGGAAGAAAATTCCAATCAAATATGAGATCTCAGACAACACCTGGCTCTATGTCCTAGTCAGAGAGAGAGGGTGGGGGGGAGAGGGAGAGCTACAAGTCACAAAGCAGAATCGCCTCTTTTTTATTTTCATCCCAAATGCTGCCCACCCTCGCAGAGTTCCTTCAGTCTCTGCTTCACCTCTGAGAGGATAGCCCATCCCTGCTCATATCCTCCAACCTAATGCATCAGGTCCCTGAAGGATTAGGTGCATCCTCTCCCATTGAGACCTGACATGGTAGCTCCCTACTGTATATGTGCTGAGGGCCTCAGACCAGCCTTTGTATGCTCTTAGGTTAGTGGCTCAGTATCTAGGAGCTCCCAGGGGTCCAGATCCAAGTAATTTGATACCATTGGTCTTCCGGTGGGGTTTCCATCCCCTTCAATTCCTTCAAACCTTCCCCTAACTTTTCCACAGGCGTCTCCAACCTCCATCCAATGTTTGTCTGTGGGTATCTGCCTCTGTTTCAGTCCCAGTGAAGGTATAGTGACACCAACCCAACTACAAAACTGGACTGGAAATTGGTCCTGTCTAAAAGCAATGCAGGGACAAAGATGGAGCAGAGACTGAAGGAATGGCCAGTGACCAGCCCATTTAGATACCCATCCCATAGGCAGGCACAGGTCCCTCACACTATTTATTAATGATGTTATGTTGTGTTTGCAGACTCTGAGAGGATCTACCCAGGAGGTACCTGAGACAGAATCACCACTTTGTACCCAAGCCAGTCACTGATTGTACCTCTGAGTGTGCATTGATAAAAATGTATCAGCTACCTCTGAGGTAGCACAAACCCTTCTTTGTAGCATTTTTCACAGTATCTCTCCTACTTGTGGTGTTTTCAGCTAACAGTGTGTGCCAGTGAGGGGAAAATTGAAAGGAGATATACACAGTTGGCATGTAGGTTCTGTTATCAATAAACTGTTGATCATGATCCATCATAAGTAGTAGATTATGCCCTAAATGGTTATTTCCTAGCTTATGGAACTGCCATCAGCAGTAGTTCCTGCCTTTGAGAAATCAGGCAACAATGACACATTAATAGTCAACCATCAGAGTAGCTTTGGGTTGCCCACGTCAGATCAAGTGTCCAAGTGGTGTGGCCTAGTAATGTGCTCAGTTTCTGTCTTTCAATGTGGGTTTCTGAATAATGGGTTTATTATATGATGCAAAAATTCTTTACAAGAAGTAAAAATGTCCCTTTTATGGAAATGTCACCATCTCTCCACCCCATATTCAGCTACCTATCTGATATAGTAGTAGTATGTAAGAATTAATGACAACAACTAATAATGTGATAATTATTTGTAAGAAAATGACACCAAAGTGAATAGGATTTCATAGTTACAGAATCTATAAATATCTGGGAAGTCGTGTCTACAGTTTCTCATTAAGAATGCCATGAACATTCTATAGCAGTGGTTCTCATTATTATGGTATGCAATAGAATCATTTGTAATGATAGTAGCAACCTAAATAGGAGATCCACTTCTCTACAATTTCTGGCTCCAGAGGTATAGAGCAGGCACTGATTCCCCCTTTCTCACCCCTTCCCAGGTGATAGTGACACTCTCATCTGGACACATATTTTGAGAACCATTAATTAATAACAGTCTACACATACACTTACTTGTAGTGAGTTTTAACTAAAATATCTCCTGGATTTTCATTATGTTTTAAATAATATAGAGGTTTCTTCCACTGTTTATAAACATTGCTAAAATTAGTTCTTTTGTATTTCTTATAATAAAAAAGTTACAGAAATATTTTTACACAAAACAATTTTATTGAACAATTTTAACAATATGTTGATAGTCATAAGTAATGTCATTTGTTAATTTTCTTATTCACCATTACTTAGAACATTTAACTTAAATATCAGTACAGACATATGTCCTATTGGAATAATTGATATAGTATGGGTAGAAATAGTCATTTCACTCATGAACCTTGAAATAAATGCTGATCTATGCATCTCAATCTTTTTGTGAAATGTACTCACAGTTATTTTATGCCAACTTTCTTATTGGTATTTTAATGCTATCAGTATGAATAATTTTAGGGTTACTTCAATTTACCTATGATATAATTAATCTTTTTAGTACTGAATCACATTGAAGTTAAAATATACAATGCCATAATTTTTTATTTTTATAACTGTCTAATACGTTGTCAATGACAACAATAAATTCTGTATTTCATTTTCTGCCAAAATACTGACTGAAAGCAAGTATGTTATAGTTTCTGAAATCTAGGGCATTCAGAGCAGTTGACACTGTTCAACAGTCTCTCAATAAGACCTCCTTGTTAGATATGAATAGCTAATAGCTTCCCCAGGAGTTTTATTCATGATAAACTTACATTGTCAACTTACTGAGGTACTATATTCAGAATAGACGGTACATATTTACATATAAAACTAAACATACACATAGGGAGAAAATAAAGACTCACTGTGAGGGGTAAGAAGGAATCATAACTGTAGTGATTGACAAAAAGGATTTTTTCCAAAAGCAGTGCAACAGAAAACCATATTAAATACCAATTACAGTCTCAGGAATTATTGCATAGGTGAGTGGTTTATGGGATAAATATGATTTTTAAGTCTTCAAATTTGTTTTAAGATTAAGTGAGAAATAATAACAAAATTCTCTGTTGTTCTGACATTTTAAAGAATGAAGGCTTCTACATCAAAGGAATTTGAGTTATTATCAATACAATTGAAATAGGGTATAACCAAATAAGATGCTCATTCAATAACTGAATTAGTTGAATTATCAACAGTAAAACATTTAGAGAAGCACTTGTTTTTCTAATTGTTTTTAAAAATTGATCCACATATTATTGTTAGGCTTTTTGCTTGTAAACTTTATTATTTATTAAGTTTCCACAGTATTTTCAGTCCGAAACTGTCAAGCTCTCTTAATCAGAATGATTCTGGAACACTGAACAATTATATTTCTATTTTCTTTTAAATAATTGATTGTCATGGGGAATATATTTTCTTTGTTGTATTTAGAGCCTGCAAGTCCTGTTTAAGACATGATTGTTTTAATAATTTTTCTTCTCTGCAATTCTGTATCATTGTAGATCCAGTAAACTCATTTATAATTTTACCTATCAAAAATTCAAATTTTATCATCATGATCTTAATGTGACACGAGCAAATTAGTGAACAGAAGGAATTTAATTTAAAGGCAATTTATTAAAAAGTGATTAAATTGAAACAAAAGTAAATAAGGGCCATTAGCAATATGCTGATGTGGTTTTTAGAAGCAATGTCAAACTACCTCTCATTTGCTTTTATTTATTTATTTTCCTACCTTGAAGCAATTTAACCCAATTTGAAATTATACATTGCTATTAAACTAAAACATACCAAATATAATTAAGTAATTTTCATACAGTTGCCATTTAAGTCTTTTATCTGTCTGTACTCAAGAAGGCTACTTGGATTACATGTACCAGCCTCTCCCATAGTTTGCCTCTTGGCTATTGAGATTCACATATTTCTAGTAAGAGAAGGAATTATTTTGACCTACAAATGCACAATACTAGAATTATCATAAGAGTTACGTGGTGTTTTCTACTCATCCAATATACAGTAAAATGAAAAGAGTGTGGACTAAACTGTATGGGATCCCATTCCCTAGACAAAGAGTAAGAGAATTGGCCTCTCCCAGGCATGAGTCCTCTTGCTGGTTGTTCATTGCTGAGCGGTCAGCTCTGAAACCATACACACATAAAACAACAAAATTGATTCAGCAGGATGTGTGTGTGTGTGTGTGTGTGTGTGTGTGTGTGTGCGTGTGTGTGTGTTTGTGCATGGAAAAAATAATAATTGAAGCAAAAAGAGATTATCAACTTGATAGTTGGGAAACATGAGAGAGAACACATCAACATATAGTCCTTTGTTCTTGTTAGTTTACAGACCTTTGGAATGCCCTTTATATTTTGTTATAAAGGTCAAAAGAAGGCATCTCTATGGCTTCCTGAGTGACTCAACTGACAAACATGTTTCTGTAAGCTTAGTATGTATGACCAGGCTTAAAGAAGTTTCACCCAAATGACACAAAATCTGATAGGTTCTTAAAGTTTTTTTTTAAGATTTCATATATTTACAAACAAATCATAGTCTCTTTCACATACAACACAGCACCTTATGGACATGTTTTTGAAGACATCAAATCATATTTGTACTTGGAAGAAGATGACAAGGAAATGTATTAATACTTAAGTATAACAGATTTTAGTTGAGTATGTTCTACTATTTTAATAAGTGTATTTCATGAATTTTTTCTTAAAAATATATGGATACATTAAATAGACAATTAATATTTAGACATTTATATAATGAGTAATTGATTCATCATTTGCATGGGTTTAACTGGATGTCATCATAGTAGCAGTTATCATAATGGACTGAACAAGATGTGAATTTTGATATTGTGTTAAGGTGAGATCAGAGAAATCAAAGTATTATCTTGTAAATATGGGTCTTCAATTACATGTTGAGAAAGAAGAAAACTTGGGTTACTGCTCAGTTCAACATACAAGTATGCTTATGGAGGTAGAACTAACAGCAATTAGTAAACCTGTGGTGCTAGCATTTGCACAGATGTGGATACTTAAGACTTTCTTTGCTGTCTCAGAATATACTGAAATAAAAAGGAACCATTGTTATAACAAATTTACCGATTTAACTTTTAAACATGAAGTTGTGCAGAAAATTCATTTTATGCTTATTGTATTTGACTTTAAGCGGTTGCCTATCTTACTTTATTGTTTCCTTTGTAAGAAATAAGGCCATTTTGAAAAGGCTCAAAACACTAATTAAATTTAGGAATTACAATATTCTTAAAGTAAAAGAGAATATTGAAGAACATTTTATAATCATTTTCATCCATTTTGCATATATTATTTTATCTGAATTCTTAGAAAATAGACATTTGTCCTCAGATCATTTCTGCTTTAGCATTTCTAAGTTGATAACACATTGAATGGAAAATCAAATTCACCCAAAAAACCTGATTTGTTTCAATAGTAAGTGCCGACCACATCAAACCAAAATTAAATGAAGATTACCATTATAAAACAAAGTAGGTGTAATATATTGCACAAGTATCCCACATCCTTAGATTTATCTAGTATTCATTATTCATACATACAGAGGAAGCCTGTCCTTAACTTATGTTAATGAGATAAAGCATGTCTCTGCACTAATTATATATGTAAACATGCATTACTTCATTTTTGGTATTGTATTGGCAACATGTTACATCCTATACCTATGCATATATTTTGGGTTGATATTTGTTTCTTCATAAACTTACATAACAATATAAATTGCTTAAATAAAAATGTACATAATAGCTAAGCTATACAATCACAAGGACTTATATGTGGTTCTATCACCAGTAATAGAATATTCATGACATATAACAGCTATTCCATTCTACTTTAGGTATATACACATAAAAGTACACGGGAAAGTATTTTTTAATGTTCTAAGTCCCTTAAAGACTTGTTTATGAAGAAATTGTTTCCAGTTGCCATCATCCTGTTTCTGCCCATTGTTCAACAAAATTATAGAAGAAAACTTCCCAAACCTAAAGAAAGAGATGCCCATGAACATACAAGAAACCTACAGAACTCCAAATAGACTGGACCAGAAAAGAAATTCCACCTGACACATAATAATCAGAACAACAAATACACTAAATGAAGGTAGAATATTAAAAGCAGTAAGGGAAAAAGGTCAAGTAACATATAAAGGTACGCCTATCAGAATTACACCAGACTTTTCACCAGAGACTATGAAAGCCAGAAGATCCTGGACAGATGTTATACAGACACTAAGAGAACACAAATGCCAACACAGGCTACTATACCCAGCAAAACTCTCAATTACCATAGATGGAGAAACCAAAGTATTCCATGACAAAACCAAATTCACACATTATCTTTCCACGAATCCAGCCCTTCAAAGGATAATAACAGAAAAAAACAATACAAGGACGGAAACCACGCCCAAAAAAATCAAGAAAGTAATCCCTCAACAAACCAAAAAGAAGACATCCACAAGAACAGAATGCCAGCTCTAAAAAACAAAAATAATAGGAAGCAACAATTACTTTTCCTTAATATCGATGGACTCAATTCCCCAATAAAAAGACATAGACTAAAAGACTGGCTAAACAAACAGGACCCAACAGTCTGCTGCTTACAGGAAATCCATCTCAGGGAAAAAGACAGACACTACCTCAAAGTGAAAGGCTGGAAAACAATTTTCCAAGCAAATGGTCTGAAGAAACAAGCTGGAGTAGCCATGCTAATATCGAAAAAAATCGACTTCCAACCCAAAGTTATCAAAAAAGACAAGGAGGGACACTTCATACTCATCAAAGGTAAAATCCTCCAAGAGGAACTCTCAATTCTGAATATCTATGCTCCAAATGCAAGGGCAGCAACATTCATTAAAGACACTTTAGTAAAGCTCATAGCACACATTGCTCCTCACACAATAATAGTGGGAGACTTCAACACACCACTTTCATCAATGGACAGATTGTGGAAACAGAAACTAAACAGAGACACAGTGAAACTACCAGAAGTAACGAAACAAATGGACTTAACAGATATCTACAGAACATTTTATCCTAAAACAAAAGGATATACCTTCTTCTCAGCACCTCACCGGACCTTCTCCAAAATTGACCCTATAATTGATCACAAAACAGGCCTCAACAGATACAAAAATATTGAAATTGTCCCATGCATCCTATCAGACCACCATGGCCTAAGGCTGATCTTCAATAACAACATAAATAATGGAAAGCCAACATTCACGTGGAAACTGAACAACACTCTTCTCAATGATACCTTGGTCAAGGAAGGAATAAAGAAAGAAATTAAAGACTTTTTAGAGTTTAATGAAAATGAAGCCACAACGTACCCAAACCTTTGGGACACAATGAAAGCATTTCTAAGAGGGAAACTCATAGCTCTGAGTGCCTCCAAGAAGAAACGGGAGAGAGCACATACTAGCAGCTTGACAACACATCTAAAAGCTCTAGAGTGCCTCCCTTAGCTAGACTCACTAGAGAGCACAGGGACAAAATCCTAATTAACAAAATCAGAAATGAAAAGGGAGACATAACAACAGATCCTGAAGAAATCCAAAAAACCATCAGATCCTTCTACAAAAGGCTATACTAAACAAAACTGGAAAACCTGGACGAAATGGACAAATTTCTGGACAGATACCAGGTACCAAAGTTGAATCAGGATCAAGTTGACCATCTAAACAGTCCCATATCCCCTAAGAAATAGAAGCAGTTATTAATAGTCTCCCAGCCAAAAAAAGCCCAGGACCAGATAGGTTTAGTGCAGAGTTCTATCAGACCTTCAAAGAAGACCTAATTCCAGTTCTGCACAAACTATTTCACAAAACAGAAGTAGAAGGTACTCTACCCAACTCATTTTATGAAGCCACTATTACTCTGATACCTAAACCACAGAAAGATCCAACAAAGATAGAGAACTTCAGACCAATTTCCCTTATGAATATCAATGCGAAAATACTCGATAAAATTCTCGCTATCCAAATCCAAGAACACATTAAAACAATCATCCATCCTGACCAAGTAGGTTTTATTCATTTTATTCATTTACATTTCCAATGCTATCCCAAAAGTCCCCCATACCCTCCCCCCCCCACTCCCCTACCCACCCACTCCCACTTCTTGGCCCTGGCGTTCCCCTGTACTGAGGCATATAAAGTTTGCAAAACCAATGGGCCTTTCTTTCCACCGACTAGGCCATCTTCTGATACATATGCAACTAGAGACACGAGCTCCAGGGGGTACTTGTTAGTTCATATTGTTGTTCCACTTATAGAGTTGCAGACCCCTTCAGCTCCTTGGGTACTTTCTCTAGCTCCTCCATTAGGGTCCCTGGGATCCATCCAATAGCCGACTGTGAGCATCCACTTCTGTGTTTGCTAAGCCCTAGCATAACCTCACAAAAGACAGCTATATCTGGGTCCTTTCAGCAAAATCTTCCTATTGTATGCAATGGTGTCAGCGTTTGGAGGCTGATTATGGAATGGATCCCTGGTTATGGCAGTCTCTAGATGGTCCATCCTTTTGTCTCAGCTCCATACTTTGTCTCTATAACTTCTTCCGTGGGTGTTTTGTTCCCAATTCTAAGAAGGGGCAAAGTGTCCACACTTTGGTCTTCGTTCTTCTTGAGTTTCATATGTTTTGCAAATTGTAACTTATATCTTGGGTATTCTAAGTTTCTGGGCTAATATCCACTTATCAGTGAGTACATATCATTTGAGTTCTTTTGTGATTGGGTCACCTCACTCAGGATGATGCCCTCCAGGTCCATCCATTTGCCTAGGAATTTCATAAATTCATTCTTTTTAATAGCTGAGTAGTACTCCATTGTGTAAATGTACCACATTTTCTGTATCCATTCCTCTGTTGAGGGGCATCTGGGTTCTTTCCAGCCTCTGGCTATTATAAATAAGGCTGCTATGAACATAGTGAAGCATGTGTCCTTCTTACCGGTTGGAACATCTTCTGGATATATGCCCAGGAGAGGTATTGCAGGATCCTCCAGTAGTACGCATCATGTGTTCTTAACTGCTGAGCCATCTCTCACCCCTATACAGTTTAGTAATGTTTCACTAAATTCTTTGCTTTCTCTTCTAATGAATATGAGGCTATTAAGAGTCCCCAGGTATAGACATTATATACATAATCCATATATGTATACTACACAATGGATATAAAATGAGTGTTTCCAATGGAATTACTGATTACACTGGGCTCTAGGACATATGGAGGACATGCCATTCATTCCCTTCTGTAGAAAGTTAGATTGTCTACTCTCCAAAAGCTAGTTAAATGAAACTGATTACAATCATGCTTTAAGGAGATGCTCAAAATTCATTTTTATGGCAATCCCTTACTTCACAGTTCGAGTTATAAAAATTATGTTTAAAAATGCATTATGGTTTTCTATCTATTGTTTAAAGTCTGAATGTATATCTGTCTTTCTATTACACATCCTTTGTTTTCCTATGTCAGTTTCAGACACAGTGTTTAGTTGAAGAAGGCCTTACTTTACATAATAGAATAGTGAGGAAAGCCAGGTTATTCTGGAATAGTGTAAAGAGTCAGCTCTAAAGAGGCACCCTCCCAAGATATGATTGTAGCCCGTGGTTCTGCAAAGAATGTACTTATCATCCTCTCCTTCATATAGTATCCCTAAGGTTCTCCAAACTAGGTCTTTTGTGACATTCTATTTTTGGTATTTCTAGCCACTATATTTAACTAGCCATATGTAGAGTAAAAGAAAAAAAGGAATATGTTGTAACTGCTCACTCCTCTTTACAGCAATATTGAGATGCCTTTGTTATTTTGCCTTCTGATATAAGACCATTTCTTGGAAAATATTTGTAAGTGACCTTTGTTACAATCTAATATTTAATGATTTCCTGGATCATAGTGTTATTTAGTCACTTTCTTTACTGGAAAGCCCTAAAATGATCAAGAGCCAGGGGAGAGTTAGAGGGGAAATAACTGGGATGTGAGGAACCCACTAACCGCAGAGGATGAAAACAAGAGTCTCAACAAGCATGGAAAATCTCAGTCCTCAAAAGTACCTCTTTGGACAAAGTAGAGAAAGTCAAACTTTCTTTTAGAAGACCAGGTCAAGGTCTACCAATTCAATCAGAAAGCCCAGGTTTAATTTAAAATGGATTTTATTAAATAAATCAACATACTGACCCTGGATTATTATATTCTACTTTTTATTATTTTTTTCTTTCACTTTGTTAAAATAGCCACCAATCCAGGTATTTTCATGCAGGCCTGCAATCCCAGCCTTGGGAGGCAGAAACAGGAAGGTTGCCACAAATTCAAGGTCAGCATGAGTGACTTAATAAGCTCTAAGCCAGGATGGGCTAAAATTGGCTCAAAACAGATATATATATATATATATATATATATATATATATATATATATACACACACACACACACACACACACACACACACACACACACACACATATATATATATATATATATATATATATACACACACACACATATATATATACACTTTAGAGGGTGCACCATGTTGTATCAGCAGCAGCAGCATATATTGTATGTTCCTTTAAAAGATCACTCACTCTTTTTTTCCCGTTGTTTCATTTTATGAAGTAATTCCTACTTGAAACCAAAATGAAGCTTTATATTTTTAATAAAGAGGTAGCAATGCTTTGGACAATGGCCCCTAAACCTGTTTCCAACATAAAGTCAACTGGTAGCCTTTAAAATATGGATATGAATCTCAAAGCAAATAATCAGGTTTCTTATCAGATTTATGTAGCCAACTGTTTACATGCAATTTGACAATATCTGTTCATCTACAGTGTTAGTAATTAAGCAAAAGTGTACAATTCTCTAGAGATTTGTTTGTTTGCTTGTTTGTTTGGGGATAGGTGATATCACTTAGAGCCTTGCAAGTTTTCTGCTACTATACTAACTCCCCAGCACTTGCTCATTCTCTACTACACAAGTATTGACAATTTTCATATGCCAGTTACAGAAATAGCCTGTGGGAAAATGCATAGAGTTGCCTTCCCTTTATGTGCTTTCGGATCTTGGGAAAGAAGTGCTAGCAAATAAATAGGCAAGTAAACCCTTATTTTAAAATTGAGGAGTAGATTGGGGAAAGTGAGAAAACTCACAACCTTTATGCTAGGTTGAACAACCTATAGTCTTGCTATGGTGGTAACATTTAGGCAAGATCTAAAGTAAAAAAAAAAAAAATAGAAGCCAGCTAGACAATAGAAATGTTCAACTTCATGCCTGGGGAACTGTATGGGTCACAAAGTCAAGAATAAGCTTGGTTATACCAACCCTGGAAATATACCACAAAGATGCTCTACCATACCACAAGGAAACTTGCTCAACTAAGTTTATAGCAACATTATTCATAATAGTGAGAAACTGAAAACAACCTAGATGTCCCTCACCTGAAGAATGAATAAAGAAAATGTGGTTCATTTACACAATAGAGTATTACTTAGCAATTAAAAACAGGGACATCATAATATTTGCAGGCAAATGGATGGAACTAGAAAAGATCATCCTGAATGAGGTAACACAAACCCAGAAAACAAACATAGTACATACCCACTTATTAGCAGATATTAGTCATAAAGTACACGATAACCATGCTGCAATCCACAGACCTAAAAAAAGCTAAATAACAAAGAAGGCCCAAGGTAGAGTGCTTGAATCTCACTGAGAAAGTGAAATAGATTAGACATCAGAAGGTGGGCAGAGGGAGAGGACTGGGTGGTGAAGGCCATAGGGATATGAACAGGAGGTATCAGGTTACGGAACTATGGAGGAGGAGAGTACTAGAAGAGATAACTGGAATGGGGGCCATCAATGGGGTGAGCTAGAAACCTAGAAAAATGGAAACTCCTGGGAGTCTATGAGGGTGACCCTACCTAAGACTCCTAGCAATAGGGAATATGAAGTCTGAAATAGCCATCTGCTGTAACCAGGCAAGATTTCCAAAGGAGGAATTGAGACAATAGCCCAGCCACCAAATTTTAGACTCACAATTTGTCCTGCCTACAAGATGTGCAGGGGTAAACAAGGAAAAAGAAATTGAGAGGATAGTCAACTAATGATTGGCCCAGTTTGTGACCCATGCCACAAGGAGCCCACCCTGACACTATTAATGATGTTCTGCTATACTTGCAGACAGGAGCCTAGAAGAATTGTCATCAGGGGCTTCACTCAGCCACTGATGGAAGCACATGCTGAGAATCATAGCCAAACATTAGGCAGAGCTCATGGAATCTTGTGAAAGAGAGGGAGAAAGGATTGAAGGAGCAAGAGGGATCAAGAACCCCAAAAGAGAGGGATTTGTAGAGACTAAAGCAGGAACCAGAGAGTATGCCTGGGACAGACCTAGGTCCTCTGCACATATGTAGCAGTTGTACAGCTTTGTCTTTGTGTGGAACTCCTAACAATGGGAGCAGGGGCTATCTCTGTCTGAGTTCACTGCCTCCTTTTGGATCCTTTTCCCCTAACTGCCTGGTCTATACTCAATAGGAGAAGATGTGCCTAATCTTACTGCAATTTGATATGCCAAGACTAGTTGATATCCATGGGAGGACTCCCCAATTCTGAGAAAAAAGGAAAGAAGGATAGATGGTGGAGAGGAGAGGGGAGCAGTAGTGACTGGGAGGGGAGGAAGGAGTGGAAGCTATGATCTGAAAGTAAAGTAGATGAATAACATAATAATAATTAAGAAGAAGAAGAAGAAGAAGAAGAAGAAGAAGAAGAAGAAGAAGAAGAAGAAGAAGAAGAAGAAGAAGAAGAAGAAGAGGATGAGGAGGAGGAGGAGGAGGAAGAGGAAGGAAGAGGAAGGAAGAGGAAGAGGAAGAAGAGGAAGAGGAAGAGGAAGAAAGAGGAAGAGGAAGAGGAAGAAAGGGGAAGAGGAAGAGGAAGAAGAGGAAGAGGAAGAGGAAGAAAAGAAGAAAGTTTGGTGAGGTTTCAGAGCTTGGCACCTATTATTAATAGAAGTGTCCAATTAAACAGGCCCGCCTCAGACTACTGAATAATAAACACTGGGTCAACCCTATTAGACTCTTTTTAACAAGCCCTCAGCATGGTGATGTGCTGAATTAATTGATAATCATTATGATAAACATATTTTGAGCCATGTAGAGGAGTAAAGGAAAACAATTTTATCTCTACTTAGCAACAAGAGTAGAAAGAAATGTTATGAGGATTATGAATGTCTGCAAGTACGAAAAGCTTATCAAATGGCAAGGTTTAGTTCAGTGTTGAAGACCAGGCCTAGCATGCATTAAGCTCTGGGTTCCCTCCTCAGCCCTCAAAATAAAAGAACACAAGAACTTGTTAAGCAAAAAGCTAACATCTGTGCACAACAACTTCTGCATTTGAAGACAAATGTCCTTGTGGTTGATATTTTTAATATGTTTAATTTACTCATTGGAACTTGCACACACATGGGGTTTAAGAGATGCTTCAGCAATTAAGAGTACTTGCTGCTCTGCCAGAGCTGCTATTGCAGCTCACATCATCAAGTCCAGGACATACGCCACATTTTTGGCCTCTGAGGGCACCTGTACACACACACACACACACACACACACACACAGAGAGAGAGAGAGAGAGAGAGAGAGAGAGAGAGAGACAGACAGACAGACAGACAGACAGACAGAGACAGAAACAGAGATACATACTAAATTAGTTTAAATTAAGTAATAGTTAAATCATTTTTAAAATTTAAAAATAAAATTGTATGCATATATTCAATGTGTATGAATCATATCCACCCCTACTCTTCTTTCCAACTCCGATGAGTTACCTGCTCCAACACATCTGCCCAACTTAATGTCTTTACTTTTTATAACCCACTGAATTGAATTAATGCTGCCCATATAAGCAAAGATATGAGGCTGTCTATTATGGCATGAGCCACCTACTAGTGACCACATCCTGAAAGAAGTGACTTTTACCCTTCCCTCAGCAGCCTTCAACTGCCAGTAGCTTCTCAGTGATTGATCCTTTTAATGGTTTATAAACTATTACTTACTTTAAATATGTTAGTAAATTTCATTAACTTCCACTCGCTTATGTGTCATCACATATAATTAAAATTTCTCAAAAAGAAAATACTGGCTTTCCCCCCTGTTTCTTTAGCAGCCTAAAACATGGCCTGCTTAAATGACTTGTTTATACTCATTAGAAACCCTTTTATTTTAATTGTGCATATTTTGCAATTAGCCTCTGTAAAACCATCATGAACTACCTTTTTTATTAGTTTTAATTGTGTCATTAGAAAACTGTAAAAAGCTTTAAATGGCTTTGTTTATTTGTTTAGCTTGTTTGTTTGCTTGCCTTTTTTATAACAGAGAAATAATTAACAGTCATACTTAAGACACCAGAATTACATTTTCAAGGAAATTAAAGTTACTAAGATTTTTTAGCTTGCCTTTATTTTAAGTTAAGACCTGGGAAAACTAGAATTGGGGATAGGACTTGGAGGCTAGACGCTTGTTCTGTGAATATGAGTACCTGGGTTTGGGTCCTCAGTACTCATGTAAAAAAGCCTGGTGTGACAATGCATATATGTTACTCCAGTACTGGGTAGGCAGAAACAGGAGGATCTTGGGAGCTTGCTAGACATCCAGCCTATTGGAAAAACCAAGTTCCAGGTTCACTGAACAACCCTGTCTCAAAAGGTAAGTTAGAGTTATGATAGATGAAGATGCCTGATGCTGATCTCTGGGTTTCACATGTGCCATCACAGGTGGCTCTGACCTCTTACACTTGTACATACACACATGCACTGTACACCCAAAATGAAAAATCTCAAACTAGTTAAAGTCTTTCCTCTATGATCTGTCTTGTCCTATTCCTCATTCTGAAGTTACACTGTTACATTTGGAGAAATGCCTCAGTGTTTAAGAGCACTTGAAGAGCTTTCAGAGGTCCTGAGTTCATTCTACACACCAAAATATTCCAGTTCAAACCATGAGAGAATCCAGTGCTCTCTTCTGTCCTCCATGAGCATCAGTGTATCCATACAAACAAAATTACATAAAAATAGACCTATTTTGTTAGCTAGAGTTTCTCTGTGTAACTTGGGACTTACAACATAGACAGGCTAAGCTTGATTTCATAGAGCTCTGCCTCTGCCTCTCAAGAGCTGCAACTAAAGGCATGAGCACCACACCCAGTAGTAAGTAAACCTTTTTAACAGTATTTTTAAAAAGAAGGTTGCTATTGAATAGCAAATCTATTCAGTCTTTTGTTTTAAAGACACTGAGTTTAAGGCTTCACAGAAGTTTCCAGTACATGGCAGATGAAGAAATTGTCAATTGCTACAAGAGCATCACAAGTTCATGCCTATAATCTATATCGAGTCACCATCTCAAAATTGTAATTAGTGAACAAATTGAAATGTTTAAAACAACATTTCTATTTGGATGTAGATCATTTTCAATAGCATGAGAAGAAGTAAATGAACATTTCTCTTTTGTAAAAACATTGGTTCTCTGTGCAGAAACTTGAAGAAGTACAGCAGTCAAATGCTATTATTCTAATGTCACAAATTTGGAATCAGGCTGAGTCTGAGAAGAACAGTTAAAATATAAATGTTGATAATTGCTTGGAAAATAAGAGCACAGAATGTTTTTATGCCAACAAATTTTACATTTTTTTCTTTAACCTTCCCTAAATCATCCTGATTATGCTGCATCTAGGTCATTAATTTTTATTCTGTTTCATTATTTATGTACTTATTCAGTTTGCTTGTCAAAAGTTACCATGCCCAAATATGAGAGTTTACATTTTTTTTGAAAATTGAATGCAAGCAAGACAATGAAAGCACATATTTTGCCTTCAGGCTACCACGATAAAAATGAATACTGGGGTGGAATGCATTTGTATTTTTATTTTTTTAATCCATGCTACTTTGGCATAATTTATTGTCAAAAAGGTCTATACCAGAGACAAATGTGATTACTCAAAACAGAGCATTGTGTTCATGTAGTCTGCCCACTAACTCATCTGTCATAGCTCCATGATGTCCTTCTACATTTAGAAGAAACAAAGAATTCAACATTATAGAAGAGATAATTCATCCCTTTTGTTGAAACTCTGAGGCAACCTGATAGCATTAGAAAAGAGAATTCATGTGAGAAAGATCTTGGGGTGTGGAGATAGGCAGAAAAATGTGCTTGAGGTAAAAGAGAATGGGTAATTATATGAACTTAGTAGATATAGTGACTGCTGTCAGTAGTCTAGACAAATAAATTCCTTAGCTGACCTGATGTACCCCTTCCCTCATATATCTGAATATTTGATGCTAAAGGCTCAGAAGATAATCCTTTCCCAAAGAACTTCCCTCAACCAAAAGGAAAAACTTCTATTCCTCTTGTTTCTTTTAAGATCATGAAGAATAAAAAAAAAAAAAAAAAGTAATTCCTTTGTCTCAACATGTGTCCCACCAAGGCCTGATTTTTGCATCACAGCATCTGGAGACTAAGCTCTCCAAATAGGACTATATTTGCCCTTAGCTTTCTTGTCTTTCTTCCTGGTTCTCTCACTATGCTTCCTGACCTAGGACAATGGACGTCATAAACTAGCTCAGTTGCTTGGGAACCACACTAAGTGAAAAACAACTCAAGAGGAAAAAGCTGAGATGCCAGTGATCTTCCATCCTGATGCATTCCATTAAAGGCTTGTCTGTACCTCACCATCTGTTTTATTGTGGTTGGTCCAATAAAATTTGAGGGTCTCATTTCATGCAGATATTTAAGAATATTCTCCACAGGCCTGACAAATCAGGGATCAATTTTTGACTCTCTTGGCAGTATTAGTATGGTACAGCGAGCTTGAAATATTGAAGCCATAAAAACAGCTCAGCTCTACCTACTCTTAATTCCTAGGTAGCCAGACATAGTGAGAACTTCTCTGAGCCTTTAATGAGAACAGCAGGTAAATTCCATAACAATCTTTGTTTGTGGACCTGGTATTTCTCTCCTCTTCTATAGCTTTCTATATCCAGTCCCAGAATTCTGAGACTTTATCTAAAACCTCATGTGTTCAGGCTATTTATTTTTCAAGGTCTTGCTTCACAAACATTAGTTCAGTAAAGTTTTCTTGTAGATAAACAAAATACATGATATGTATGCATATCATCTATACATATATAAATAGAGAGCTTTTTTGAGCATCCCAGACTTTCCTTTTCTTTCTGGATTATTTGTACAGCTACTCCTGTTACGGCCTCTCTTATATTATCTTGAACATCCCCAACTGACACTTCTATTTTTGCTCCATCTACAAGCCTCATCTTGCTTCACTTTCTTTCTAATCCAGTATAGATTCCACCGTCTGTATTTCAATCACATTCTGTCTAAAATTGAAATGCCCTTATCCTTAAGTATTTGTGCCACAATCATCTGACAAAACCTTAAACACGGATCAACTGTTTTCTCCTTTCTCGAAGGGAACATTGTTGGAGAAGGGAATTAGAACAGATTGGTTCTGCTAAAACATTTTGATCCTAAGCCTCAAATGGACTCTCTGTGCTATCTGGCAACCTCGCTGCATTTCATAGGTCAACTCCCTCTCACAATCTCTATCAAAACTAGTTCAGATGTCCCCACTTAGCCTTCATTCATCTTCAAATTCTGTGAATATTCATTACACAACATGCATTGCACACTATGCCTAGTCTGTTGCTTCCCAGTTTCACAGAATAAACAAAGGCTCTTGGAATAAAATTCCAGGGGCTGGGGAAAATGGCTCAGTAGAGATGAACACTTACTGTGAAAGCAAGTAAGCCTAAGTTTGGATTCCCAGCACTCACAGAGATGCCAGCCTGTAACCAGAGTGCTGGGAAATAGAGCCAGGCAGGTATCAGTGCCAAACATCCTTGCCAAAATACTGAGCTTCAGGTTCAGTGAGGGAGCCCTCACAAGGAACAGACAGATAACAATAAAAGAAATTTCCAACATCATGTTCTGGCCTCTAGATGCTCATATTTGATTGTGTAACACACACACACCACTCTCTCAAATTACTCTTATCTTCTAAAGTGACTTTCTATGTCTTAGAGCAGGAAGAGCCTCTTAGCTGTCAAGTTAAAATTGCTTCCTCAAAAATGACATTTCCTTGATAAGAGAAAATTCCCTTCTTTCTTCATAAAAGTGGTTGATGACTATAATTCCAAACATACTTGAAAAAAATTCTTAACTACATAAAGATAAGCAAAAATTATAGAAAATATAATTTTATAAAAGAAACTTGACATATCAAACTTATATATCATTTTAAATCAGTACTTTGTATCTCTAATCAGACATTTAATGAAGTGAAAACTCCACGTGCATTAAACTAGTCATAATAAAAATTAGCCTTGGTTTGCTCTTTCATGGAGAATATACTCTAGATGTTAAAGTGGTTCAAAGAAATCAGTGGTATAATGGCTCTCGTTTATATTTTCTCACTATTTCCAAACTAGAATAAAACCTAATGGAGTCGTGTGTGATATTGGCCAGAGGTAACTGCACTTTTTGGCATTTTATGTGCAGTATTTAATCATTTAAACATAAATTAATATGTATAATATTAAAATTCCTAATAATTGAAGTATATTTAAACTTGCTGTTAGATCTGTTTAAATGATGTAGTGCTTGTATTCACACCTTGCATAGTATAAATAGTTCCTTTCTCTATTGACATGACAAAATATCCTGACAAAAGGAAGAAAAGGTTTCTTCTGACTCACAGTTCAAGGGTACTGTCTATCATTGCAGACAAGTCAAGGCAGCAGGGGCTGAACATAGCTACTGAACTGTTACTTTATCAACAGACCTCTCCCAGTCACAATTTCCTATATTTTCTCCCTCCCACCCCCCGCACTCTCTTTGGTTTCATCCCAAATGCTGCCCCCATCTCCCAGTTCCCCCTTTACAGAGTCCTTCCTCCATCCCTTTTCCCTTCTCCTCTGTGAGGATTGGGAGGGTAGATATCCCCTCACTCTGCCTCTCTGGCACCTCAAGTCTTTGCAGAATTAGGTACGGAAGAGGCATTGTGTATTTCAGGCCAACATGGGCTACATGGCTATTTCTAGGTTAGCCTGTGATCCATAGGGATACCCTGACTCATTAATAATAATAATAATAAATAAAAAGACACTTAAAAGACTTTTGTCGGGCTGGTGAGATGTTTCAGCTAGTAAATAGACTTACTGCCAAGCTAATAATAATATCAGGTATAGAAATCTACAAGTAATAAAATAAGCTATAATCGATGTTCTCTTTTCTGAATTAGTTAAGAACTGTAGATGAGCAGTTAATGCAAAAACATGGTTAAATAGAGATCACATTAAAAATATTGCTTAAACATTTTTTTTAAGTTTAAATAGTCACAAAAATTTTCCTTTTGTTTGAAGACTCTGGGTTAATATCAACTAATTGAAGTCCTCTGTAAGACACACTTGTAACATAATCTATTTGATTTCCAGACTCGGTGTAGAAAAATTGCATCAGAAAATATGAGAAGCATTCTGACCTCAGACGTTTAAATTTTAAAAGTTACTTTCCTAATTTTTGGATGTAGTCTCATCTACACTTACCTAATTGACAATTATCTTTTTCTTTGTGAAGCAACTTTGCAGAGGATTTAGTCTGATTTTTCAGGATAGTGTAGCTTTTTTTTTCTTAAAATGAGCACTTCTTTGATTTTGGAAATTACTAAATTGTCATTTTTTGGTTATGATATGGCATTTATTTATTTATTATTAGATATTTTCTTTATTTACATTTCAAATGCTATCCCAAATGTCCCCTATATCCTCCCCTAACTCTGCTCCTCTACCCACCCACTCCCACTTCTTGGCCCTGGTGTTCCCCTGTACTGGTGCATATAAAGATTAATATTGATGAAAACCGGTTTGCAGTATATATACAAATATAACTATAATGTACAAGCAACTGACATTTAATCTAATGAGAAGAGAAGGGTCACCCATACAACACATAGTGTATTTTTACATACTCGTATATCACATCGGCTATCATTACTAGAAAGGGAGGAGTGTAAGAATACACTGCAAAGTTTAGAGGATAATGCTATATTTTAGAAAGGAAAATGAAAGAGTGAAGAGTACTGGAGCTTAGTTCTTAAGTCTTTTCAACTCCAAAATAGTTATTCAACATTATTCTTTGGGTTTGGGAAGAGAACGTAAAAATTAAAATATTAGAATCAAAGCATTGGAAATTGCCCACTACATATTGTAAGTGAAGGTTACATATGGAATAACAGAGAAATTGAACACATCCGTACCATAGAGACATCCTGACCTAGCCATGTTCACTGTGGTTCTTATTTTCCTTTAAAGCCCACATGTTTGTATGTGGTTATTAGAAATGCATGTGATCATCTAAAAAGGACCTGCTTGTACTTGGTAACTATCCATCATCATCATCTTTGCCCAGGATTCTACTCTGACGTTTCAAACATCTGTTTTGTGACCTTTCTATTGCACACAATGAAATAATTATGAATTATTTTTGAGAGACAGAAATATTCACATATGGATATTAATAGCCTTTCTACCTAGGCACTTAGTACAGATTCTTTTAAACGATATTTTTTCATAAGGAAATGAACACGCTTTTACTTGCAAATTCTAAAGACCTTTTCTAGTGTGATTCCAATGTCATTCCACCAATAGAATGTTTAATAAATGTGTATACTTCAGGAGTTTTATATTTTTATATAGCAAATACCATCAAAAATTACCCTGTTGCCAGGCCGTGGTGGCACATGCCTTTAATCCCAGCACTTGGGAGGCAGAGGCAGGCAGATTTCTGAGTTCCAGGCCAGCCTGGTCTACAGAGTGAGTTCCAGGACAGCCAGGGCTACACAGAGAAACCCTGTCTCCAAAAAAAAAAAAAAAAACATGAACAAAAAACAAAACAAAACAAAACAAAAAACAAAAAAAGAAAAACAAAAACAAACAAAAAATTACTCTTTTAACATATGTAGTTTAGAAGTATCTATCCTGTTTTTGAGGTGGTAAATTCCTCACTATTATCTCATACATCACAACCACAGCCTCCCCTCCCTCTTATTCTAATCCTTCCCACATCCCCTCTCCTCCAGATCCACTGCTCCTCTGCTTTTCTTTTCTTTTCCTTCCTTTCTTTCTTTCTTTCTTTCTTTCTTTCTTTCTTTCTTTCTTTCTTTATTTCTTTGGGGACAGGGTTTCTCTGTATAGTCCTGGCTGTCCTGGAACTCAGTTTGTAGACCAGGCTGGCCTCGAACTCAGAAATCTGCCTGCCTCTGCCTCCCCAGTGCTGGGATTAAAGCCGTGTCCCACCACGCCCGGCTCCTCTGCTTTTCTTAATGACCACTTCCAGGAACTAAACCACCAACCAAAGAGTACAGATGGTGGAACTCATGGCTCCAGCTGCATATGTAGCAGAGGATGGCCTAGTCAGTCATCAATGGGAGGAGTGGCCCTTGGTCCTGTGAAGGTTCTTTGCCCCAGTATAAGGGAATGCCAGGACCAGGAAGCAGGAGTGGGTGGGTTGGGGAGCAGAAGGAGGGGGATGGGATAGGGGGTTTTAGGAGGGGAAACTAGGAAAGGGGATAACATTTGAAATGTAAATAAAGGAAATATCTAATAAAGAAAAAAAAGCTGAAGGTGCTGGGCATGGTGGCATGCACCTTTGATCTTAGTACTTGGGAGACAGAAGCAGGTAGATCTCTGTGAGCTAAAAATCAGACCAGTCTTGCATATTGAGTTCTAGGCTATCCAGGCCTATATAGTAAGAATCTGTCTCAACAAATTAAAACTTTAAGTTTGCTTTGTAGGAAAAAGTAGTACTGCTGTGAATCTGAGGCCAGCTTGAACTATAGAGTAAGACCCTATCTTAAAACCAAACCTTTATGTTTAAATTATTCCTCTGTCGATGGCCTCACTTGGGAATTCGTTTTCATTTTTCCTGAATAAATCTACATTTTCTCTGCTAAAAATTCAACGGAGTGACTGTCCTTCTGTATTTCATCTGAGGACTATTTAAGTGTCTTATAATCTCCGTAATGTCACGTGGTGTTTTGTTCAGGTATTCAGGTTGATTTAAGAGGATATCGCCATCCTTCTCTTGATTGTACAAACCATCTTTCATTTAGAATCAGAAGAAATGCAAGGGATATAGATGAGGCTTTTATAAACATTTTTATCAAAACAGTGAACACCAGACAGGGAAATAATACCTCCCAGATCAAGCAAGTCAGAGAGAATCAAGTCAGTGATGCTGTCCTTGTGCACAGACATTACATTTCATTTCATAAACTGTTCTCCTAAGTGAGGGAGTTTGTCCCTTAGATGCCACTCATTGGAACATTTGGTTACCATGCATCATGTTAAAGATCCATAAATGCCAACTCGATAGGGTAGCTATGATGCATGATAATATCCTCTGCATATCTGCATAGAGTGCTGTTCAACAGTTCCTTATGATACATCACATCAGAAACTCCTGCTTTCCAGCTTCAGAGACAGCCAAGAATCCCCACGGGAGCCTTCAGAAGTCTCTACAACAAGGACTAAAATACCATGAGAGCAGAAAGTCATCCTAGGCTGACAAAATGCCCTCCTTACTAAGAGAAATTATTTATTATGTAGTGGCTACACAACATGAATGCACTCTTATGAGTCAGTGTATCTTTTCATTTAAAAATCATAATCCATTTCTGCTTTATATATAGAATTTAAAATCTAGCAGCATTGTATTTGTCCTGTACCTTCTTTTTCATGCAGAATTATTTTGGCCAAGTTATGTAATGTGATAATTAAAAATATGCACTCTGAAGTAGACAAATCCAAATATGTATCCCAGGTTACAACCATTTTTACCCATAGGACTTTAGCACTTAATATTTAACATCTTCAAGTTTACTTTCTCAAATATAAAATGAAAATGCTTCAAGTAACAGTTTCATGGGGTGAGGCATGTAACAACATGCTATACCAAGGGAGTGATCAATATAATTATTTATCCCTTACTAAACATGCACTGCTGAAATACAAATACACCATAGCATATTAGTCTAGTCAGGCATCCATTAAAAAAGAAAATACCATAAACCGAGCGACATAGATACAACAGAAATTTAGTTCTGTCAGCTTTGGAGATGATGAAGTTCAAGTTTAAGTGACTACTAACTATGATGTCTGGTAAATGTCTATTCATTCTTCATAGACACTGCCTCTTGCTACTTCCTCACATAATCAAAGGGGCTACCTAGATCTCTAAGGTCTCTTTTACAAAGGCACTCTCTTGGCTACTTTTCTATTGCTATATCAAGACACCATGACTAAGGTAACTTATAGAAGAAACTGTTTGGAGATTTGTTTCTGAGGGTGAGTGTATGACCATTATAGCATGCCAGCAAGAGAGCGTGATGATGGAGAAAAATCGCTGATATCTTACATCTTATGCACAAAAAAGAGGAGGAGAGAGTCAGATAGAGTGAACTGGGAATGACAGCTTTGAAAACCTCATAATCCATCCCCAGTGACACACCTTCTCCAAAAGACCACACCTTCTAAACTTTCCCAAACAATTCCACCAACTTAGGGCTAAACATTTAAATACATAAGCCTATAGTTGCCATTCTCATCCAAACTGCTCCAGACACTAAGTTCAAAATGTGCTTATCAAACAGGAGTACCTTCTAATGTCCTTGCCAGAGTGCTTACAGTTTATGCATTAATAGTATTGTTTTTACCTTTTAAACATGTGAACATGTTCAAATCAAAGAGTGAACATCGCTAAAATTACACCTCAAACAGCATATGATGTCTTACAGTTCCAACATATCTATATTCTCTGCTTTAATTTTTTATCTTCTAATTCACTCATAGGCACTTCGGGGAGAAATTGCACCTCTTAAAGAGAATGTCAATCGTGTCAATGACCTTGCACATCAGCTGACCACACTGGGCATTCAGCTCTCACCTTATAACCTCAGCACTTTGGAAGATCTGAATACCAGATGGAGGCTTCTACAGGTAGGCATGCTATGAGCAATGCCACTCCTTGTTAGAGTAAAATGGCATGTACATAAAGCTTATTTGTAAGAAACAATAAAAGCTACTCATTTTTTCAAGAATGATGATAACTACTTTTAAATTCAGCTCTTGGAAGTCAGATGTTCAGGTGGATCTCTGTGGATTTCTGGCCAGCTTGGGTTTACAAGTGAGTTCCAGGGGAGTCAGAGCTTTATACTGAGACCCTGTTTCAAACGAGTGTTCATTTGATGTTCATAATAACAAGATGCTTGGTATTTCTTGATAAGTTTTTATGTGACTACACTCAATTTCAGAAATGTCCGAAAGCAAGAGAGTGGTAAACCTCAGTGGAGGAAGTAAATTACTAGCAGACAATTCATTTGTGCTGTTGCTTGGATTCTGACAACATTCTTTCCTTTACAATTCTAATTGAGACAAGAGTCAATAGTATGGTATAAAATTGCCTTAAAAGAACAAGTATTGCATTATAAATCCACACTCAGAAGTTTTTTCATAGGTTTGTAGAGTAAAAATCAGCACTAGGTATGTGCCCCAGGTATCATTCACTTGCTGTGTTACCTTGAGTAATTTACTGAGCCATTCTGTACTTTAGTCATTCTTCTTTTTTTTTTTTTCTTTTTTTTTTTTCCATTTTTTATTAGGTATTTAACTCATTTACATTTCCAATGCTATACCAAAAGTCCCCCATATCCACCCACCCCCACTCCCCTGCCCACCCACTCCCCCTTTTTGGCCCTGGTATTCCCCTGTACTGGGGCATATAAAGTTTGCAAGTCCAATGGGCCTCTCTTTCCAGTGATGGCCGACTAGGCCATCTTTTGATATATATGCAGCTAGACTCAAGAGCTCCGGGGTACTGGTTAGCTCATAATGTTGTTCCACCTATAGGGTTGCAGATCCCTTTAGCTCCTTGGCTACTTTCTCTAGCTCCTCCATTGGGAGCCCTATGATCCATCCATTAGCTGACTGTGAGCATCCACTTCTGTGTTTGCTGGGCCCCGGCATAGTCTCACAAGAGACAGCTACATCTGCGTCCTTTCAATAAAATCTTGCTAGTGTATGCAATGGTGTCTAAAAGATAATAGAATTCTCTGCAATGTTTTTTGTTAGAATGAATGAGTCCCAATAATAAATGTAATAAGTCATTGAAACAGAATTTGCTCTACAGTACCATATACATCCTAGCTCTTGGTGTTATTACAATTATTATTTGGTGATAATGGATGGGCTTGGGAATCTGACTAATTAGCTGTGTGACCACGATGCCATTTCACATCAATAGATGCCAGTACCTTCTTCTCCAACATAGTTACTATAGTGTTGAATGAGCTGATTCACATGGGTTTTTTTAATGGTTATTTTATTTATTTACATTTCAAATGTTATCCCCCTTTCCAGTTTCCCCCTCCACAAGCCCCCTATCCCCTCCTCCCTCCCCCTGGCTCTATGAGGGTGCTCCCCCACCTGCCCACCCACTCCTGCCTCAGTGCACTAGCATTCCTCTAGAATAGCATTTGGCTTACAATAAGAACATAAAAATGGCTGTTGTGATAGTGTATGTTCCCTCTGCAGATGAACTTTATATCTATAAACTACAAAACTGGTTTAGCCTTAAAATTAGAGACTCTTTTTCCCCCTTTCCAATTTCATAGGATATAGATTACAAACTCCTGAGACTAGGAAGAAAACTAGGTTTGAAAGCATTTGTTCTCAAAGTTTTAATAATGAAAAAATGATAAACCAGATTACTCTGCCACCAGAAGTCCATTTAAGAGTGTGATTGAAAGTCCAGTTAAAGAATTGCTTGATCTTTAATAAAAAACAAGTTTCAAATTCTAGACCTCTTGAGATCTCATATAATTTAATTCTTCCATGATGGATAATCCTGAAATATTCCTATGGCAGATTGTTATCTGTAGCGTTGACTAAAGGAAGACAATACAGTTAAGTGATTCTATGCCTCTATATGTCTGTTGGCCCCATGATAGTTCAGTACTGTTAAAAATCTTATCCGTTTCATCCTTAAAATATTTCTTCACTTAAAGCACAAATAAATAAAGTAATGAGTATCCAAAGGCAACCAACGTTCACATTTGTTCCATATACATACTCTTGGAATACATTTTTAATTTTCTTGTAAGAGGTTGAGTGCTATATTTGTTTTTAAGGATGTAGTACAAGATTTGTAACAGCTGCATGTAAATTTATGACAGAGGTCAAAAGACTATGAATGATAGGAACAACTCTTTTTTTTTTTTTCTTTTTTTTTTTTTTTTTTTTCATTTTTTTTTAATTAGGTATTTAGCTCATTTACATTTCCAATGCTATACCAAAAGTCCCCCTTACCCACCCACCCCCACTCCCCTACCCACCCACTCCCCCCCTTTGGCCCTGGCGTTCCCCTGTACCGGGGCACACAAAGTCTGCATGTCCAATGGGCCTCTCTTTCCAGTGATGGCCGACTAGGCCATCTTTTGATACATATGCAGCTAGAGTCAAGAGCTCAGGGGTACTGGTTAGTTCATAATGTTGTTCCACCTATAGGGTTGAAGATCCCTTTAGCTCCTTGGGTACTTTCTCTAGCTCCTCCATTGGGAGCCCTGTGATCCATCCATTAGCTGACTGTGAGCATCCACTTCTGTGTTTGCTAGGCCCCAGCATAGTCTCACAAGAGACAGCTACATCTGGGTCCTTTCAGTAAAATCTTGCTAGTGTATGCAATGGTGTCAGCATTTGGAAGCTGATTATGGGGTGGATCCCTGGATATGGCAGTCTCTACATGGTCCATCCTTTCATCTCAGCTCCATACTTTGTTTCTGTAACTCCTTCCATGGGTGTTTTGTTCCCACTTCTAAGGAGGGGCATAGTGTCCACACTTCAGTCTTCATTTTTCTTGAGTTTCATGTGTTTAGGAAATTGTATCTTATATCGTGGAGCCAAAACCATCCAGTGGAAGAAAGACAGCATTTTCAACAATTGGTGCTGGCACAACTGGTTGTTATCATGTAGAAGAATGCGAATCGATCCATACTTATCTCCTTGTACTAAGGTCAAATCTAAGTGGATCAAGGAACTTCACATAAAACCAGAGACACTGAAACTTATAGAGGAGAAAGTGGGGAAAAGCCTTGAAGATATGGGCACAGGGGAAAAATTCCTGAACAGAACAGCAATGGCTTGTGCTGTAAGATCGAGAATTGACAAATGGGACCTAATGAAACTCCAAAGTTTCTGCAAGGCAAAAGACACTGTCTATAAGACAAAAAGACCACCAACAGACTGGGAAAGGATCTTTACCTATCCTAAATCAGATAGGGGACTAATATCCAACATATATAAAGAACTCAAGAAGGTGGACCTCAGAAAATCAAATAACCCCCTTAAAAAATGGGGCTCAGAACTGAACAAAGAATTCTCACCTGAGGAATACCGAATGGCAGAGAAGCACCTGAAAAAATGTTCAACATCCTTAATCATCAGGGAAATGCAAATCAAAACAACCCTGAGATTCCACCTCACACCAGTGAGAATGGCTAAGATCAAAAATTCAGGTGACAGCAGATGCTGGCGAGGATGTGGAGAAAGAGGAACACTCCTCCATTGTTGGTGGGATTGCAGGCTTGTACAACCACTCTGGAAATCAGTCTGGCGGTTCCTCAGAAAATTGGACATAGTACTACCGGAGGATCCAGCAATACCTCTCCTGGGCATATATCCAGAAGAAGCCCCAACTGGTAAGAAGGACACATGCTCCACTATGTTCATAGCAGCCTTATTTATAATAGCCAGAAACTGGAAAGAACCCAGATGCCCCTCAACAGAGGAATGGATACAGAAAATGTGGTACATCTACACAATGGAGTACTACTCAGCTATTAAAAAGAATGAATTTATGAAATTCCTAGCCAAATGGATGGACCTGGAGAGCATCATCCTGAGTGAGGTAACACAATCACAAAGGAACTCACACAATATGTACTCACTGATAAGTGGATACTAGCCCAAAACCTAGGATACCCACGATATAAGAATGACTCATTTGTAATATGAATTTTCTGCACTTAGAAGAATGTAGGAAGACATAAGACGCTTGTGCTCACGAACATGGTGGCAGTAGAGGTAGACAAAAGAAATAATTTGCTCACTTATAGGGCTATATCTGTTGACAAATAGCACATTAAAAACTAGGTTCAAATTCACATTTCTTTTCCTCTGATACAGAAAAATTGAAAACATAGTTGAAGTAGTAGAAAATGTGAGAAAATAAAATAGTTCTAAACTTGGGTAAAATATTCCAAGAGAAGGAAGAGATCCCCATACTGTCACCTTCTTGGATATCAGACTATACTGGGTTTAGTTACATGACAAATTCACTTTGTCTCAAAAAGGAAGCTAGACTGACATTTTAGCTGTACATAAGATCAGTGAAAATGCTTGAAGCATGTAAGTAAAATAGATGTGACCATCAATACCAGAGAATAAATGTGTAGTACATAAATAGAAGTATGTTTGTAGAAGTACACAAATGGAAAAATAGAAGTACATGATATCATCGGTTTGCTTGTTTGGATTATCTGTTGGAACAAAATCCTATTTCTTTTTGTTATTTTTTTATTTTTATTAGATTTTCTTTATTTACATTTCAAATGTTATTCCCTTTCCTAGTTTCCCCTCTGAAAATCCCCTATCCCCCTCAGACCTCCCCCTGCTCCCCAACCCACCCACTCCTGCTTCTTGGCCCTGGCATTCCCCTGTACTGGGGCATATAAAGTTTGCAATACCAAGGGGCCTCTCTTCCCAATGATGGCTGAACAGGCCATCTTCTGCTACATATGCAGCTAGAGACACGGGTTCTGGGGGTACTGGTTAGTACATATTGTTGTTCCACCTATAGGGTTGCAGACCCCTTCAGTTCCCTGGGTACTTTCTCTGGCTCCTTCATTGGGGGCCCTGTTCTCTGTCCAATGGATGGCTGTGAGCATCCACCTCTGTATTTGTCAGTCACCGTGTGCATTGGTATGGATGTTACTACTTGGAGCTTTCACAGGTGCTGAAAGTGCTACTTTGTTATGTGTTTTCAGACACGTTCCCACAATCCTTGCAACATTCAGATTATGTTTTATAAGCATGTATTATGATTATTCACTTTCACAAGTAAGGAAATTGAGACCCAGAATCATAGCACAGACACAATCTCCTCGAGTGTAAACTGCTATGAGGCATAATCAGGTCTTCAGATTTGTTCAGTCATATTTCCTCTCATTACATGCCCATTAAACTTGGGACTAACCAAGCCATACTTTACATCTATTTTGGAGAAGGCAACTGTAGAGTGCTTGAAAATTTCTGAATGTGCCCTCTTTTTAAATAATTCATGGGTCCATTAACTTTGAAATCTTTCTTTAACAAACCAATGAATTAATAAGTCCAGATCAGTGTACCTTTAAAAATGACACTTTTCATGTGTTTAGGAAATTGTATCTTATATCGTGGGTATCCTAGGTTTTTCCTAAACACATGAAACTCAAGAAAAATGAAGACTGAAGTGTGGACACTATGCCCCTCCTTAGAAGTGGGAACAAAACACCCATGGAAGGAGTTACAGAAACAAAGTTTGGAGCTGAGATGAAAGGATGGACCATGTAGAGACTGCCATATCCAGGGATCCACCCCATAATCAGCATCCAAACGCTGACACCATTGCATATACTAGCAAGATTTTATCGAAAGGACCCAGATGTAGCTGTCTCTTGTGAGACTATGCCGGGGCCTAGCAAACACAGAAGTGGATGCTCACAGTCAGCTAATGGATGGATCACAGGGCTCCCAATGGAGGAGCTAGAGAAAGTACCCAAGGAGCTAAAGGGATCTTCAACCCTATAGGTGGAACAACATTATGAACTAACCAGTACCCCTGAGCTCTTGACTCTAGCTGCATATGTATCAAAAGATGGCCTAGTCGGCCATCACTGGAAAGAGAGGCCCATTGGACATGCAGACTTTGTGTGCCCCGGTACAGGGGAACGCCAGGGCCAAAGGGGGGGAGTGGGTGGGTAGGGGAGTGGGGGTGGGTGGGTAAGGGGGACTTTTGGTATAGCATTGGAAATGTAAATGAGCTAAATACCTAATAAAAAATGGAAAAAAAAATGACACTTTTTTCAAATATAAAATTTTAAAATAATCTATTCTTATTGCCTTTACAACTTAGCAACTACATTAAAATCCACTGAAAATTATTTTAATAAATCAACTCTTAAACTATAACCAGTCCTAATATTTAGTCAAGTACAAATGAATATCAAACCAAAAGGGCAAGAAAGTTCAAAAGAGAATCCTTCTCCATTTTGAAGTAGTGCACATACAGTGAGAAGAATGGCCATTTTCTTTATTCATCATGAAAAGGAATGGTCTACCATTTCTCTGAACTCATGAATAAACCCATATATGACAACAGAAAGATAAGAACATACTCTAGTATAAATAATATGTGCTTTATTAACCATAAGGCATGATAGAATGTGGAAACATTTTAAATTAAATATTATAAAGACGTTTCCAGGTACAGAATTATTTTAATATGTTAAAGAACCATGCTACTATTGATGCACATTTTCAAGGGTTTGCACACATTCTGCTAATATCATGTACACATGGTTATTCTCTGCCTGCACATGACTATAGTCACTTTCTGTCCCAAAATTCTAAGCACTTACATCCTGCATACCCATGCCTGCTTTCATTCTGTCTGTTCCCTACACTGAATTATCTCTGAATATGCTTTTACTATGCACTTTGAAATAATTGTAATAGTCGTATTTGGTCCATGGACAACTGACCAACAAGCCTATGTATATATGTGTGTGTGTGTGTGTGTGTGTGTGTGTGTGTATATATATATATATATATATACATATATATATACATGTATATATGTATATATATATAAAGATTTTCATATAGATATGCGTTTTTAATTACTCACAGAATAGTCCATTTACTCTTAATTTCTCCATGCCATAAGTATGCATAATTACTTGCATGGCTTTATTTTTAAAATAAAACTAAACAAACCACTTAAATTTCAAAAATGAAAAGCAGGATGGGGAAATAGTTCAATGGATGTTTGCTTGCTATTTGGATGTGATGACCTGGGTTCAGATACCTAGATCATATATAAAACTCAGGCCAGATAACAATTACATGAAATCCTATTACTCTGAAGACAAGGTGGGAAGTGTAAACAAAAACATTCCAAGATGCTTGCCAGCCAGCTAGCCTGGCATACCTAGTCGGGGGGGGGGGGGGCAAGAAGAGAAGAAAGAGAGAGAGAGAGAAAGAGAGAGAGAGAGAGAGAGAGAGAGAGAGAGAGAGAGAACCTTGTCTAAAACAAGGTTAATGTCTGACACCCAAGATTGTCTTCTGAACTCTATATGTGTGTCATGTCACTCATGCACCCACATGAGCAACAAACATATATGTATTTACACATGTTATACATGTACACAAACAATTTTAAAAGAATAAAACCAAAGAAATATATGGTTGATTTTGGTGAAACAGAATTTCTAAGCAGGTCGTTTATCTGTGTTCTTCATTATCATTGAATATAGTATTTAATCCTACAAACACATTAGCAGATTCTTAAGTTTTTTTCTCATAACTTTATTTTCTATGATGATTCTATAGTAATTCCTTTGCATTGTGAAGTCGCTTCTAAAGCAGGAAGCCTAGGTGAGCTGCATCTTCTGTTCTTGCTAATAACACAGGCCCTATTGCTTGGAAATGAGCAGAGGACATTCTGCCACCCTCCCTTTAGAATTACTAAGGGACGATTGTCCTGGAATCTACCTAGCATATCCTCCTTTGATTTATTTCTTCAGCAACATCTAAATTTTTTTTGAGATTAGAACATTGAACTCAATCTGAGGACATTCTCTATAAAAATATATTTTTCTGTATCCGTGGTTCTCAAAATTTAATGAGCATCATAATCACTGGGGAGACTGATTAAAACAGTTTTCTCGGTTCCCTCATTCAAAGTTTAAGATTGACTAGGACTTTAGTGGAATTTGAGATTCTGTATTTCTATCAAATTCACAAGGGACGTTGTTGTTGTTGTTGTTGTTGTTGTTGTGTTGTTGCTGTTGTTGTTGTTCCATGGACCATACTTTGGAAACCATTGTCTTACATTTAGCACATTCATGTATTCAATTTTAAGGTGAGAAAAAAATGCATGCCTTTAAAATATTAGACCCCTTGAGTATTGAAACTCTAACTGGAGAAAATGAAGCATAACAGCGTGCAGAAACTTCAGTTCTATAGATGTTTCAGTGCCACAGAACCATGAAGACCAAGCACTTGACTTCCCTGTGTGCTGGAGGTTGAGGGTAAAGAGAAACTTGAAGAAGGCAGGGAAGCTTTTGACAAATTGCAAGCAATATGCTTAGATGCTGTATATATTTACTTTATTTCAAATTCCCTTGTTTAAAATATGTTTCTAATGTGATACATATGAAGTTGTTGGGACCGTGACTTTATCAAGTCTATAATAGAGATATGTTACAATGTACCATATATTATTTTCAAGGACTTAGAAACAATATAAAATTACTAAATTGTGTTTTTACTGATTACATGTTGAATTGAGAATATTTTACATGTTTAGTTAATTAAATTGTGTCATTGTGAATTATTTCCCTCATTTATTCTTTGTTATTATTATTCAAAGTTGAGTATTTTTCTTGGAGATGAATGGAGTCTGACTGTAAGTTCAAATGGTACAACAGAGAGTGTTGTTACACTTGACTTTTTAAATGTGACTATCAGAACACTTAATATTACATATGTGGCATTCACTCTCTTTGCATTGGACAGCACTGGTCTATAAACTATTTTTCACAACTTTGTGTAAATGGATATTTTAAAGCAAAAGTTTGCACTCTAGCATTCTCAGTAAGCCAGGCTCAATCACCAGTCCCATAACAAAGACACAAGAAATGGTGAAAGACAGAAGATATTTTTCGTTGTGACTATATTGTGAAAAGGAACAAATATAAGGAAAATGGTGGCCCCAGGCCACTTTCTGGGTTCTATAAGGAGTTTTAAGTTTAAATAGAGAACCAAAAACTATGCACACTTAAGTTAGTCTATTTAAGGTATGGTCCCATCCATCATTACCTCTTCTCTGGTCCTAGAATATGATCAGATAAGTCCTTATTGCAAAGTTATTTGAAAAAGTTCTTGAGGGAATGGGTTGCTTGTAAGAGATAATTACATCTGCTTCCGAATGCAGCCTCAAATTCATAAGGAAGAGGGATCTGACTTGTGAGGTTCTTTTGTCCGGGAAGCCAAGGTGACTCAATTGGAACACTTAATCATAATCACCTATGTGGTCGTTTAAATGAGAAATGCCCCCCATAGGCTCAGGCATTTCAACACTTGGTTTCCAGTTGGTTGTGCTGTTCAGAGAGGTTACTGAGATGTTCGCCCTTGCCAGAGGAACTACGCCACTGGCTTTGAGAATTTATAGCCTTGCCCCACTTCCAGTTCACTGACTCTGTCTTGTGTTAGCTTTTAAAGATATGAATCTTCTTGTTCCAGACACCAGCTGCCATGACCTTATCCCCCATTATGGACTCTCCCCTTGGTATCATAAACACAAACTCCTCTATAAGTTGCCTGGCCCATGGTGTTTTCTCACAACAGAAAAGTAAATAATAAAACCTTTCTTTCCTGGTTTGAACCAACAGAAACAAAAAGACACAAAATGAAAGCCCTTCATCCCTGGTTTGTGTCCTAAGGGAGGAGTCAAGGCTTCCCTGCAAAAACATCCTCTAATTGTGTGCTTCTGTATCAGAGCTCAAAATTACCTGTACAAATGATAGGCACATCGCCCCTTCCCACAAAGATTCAGGTGGCCTTCCAAGATCCCTATGATCCTGCATGACTCTCTGAGTCTTTGAGGAGATACTGTTATTCTGTAACCACAAATAGAAAAACACCTCTTATACTATGGATCATAGGATTTTACAGAAAAGCACAAAAATGTATGGCACCAGTGTACGACACATTGAGCGCTGCCTGTATCTGGAGTATAAAATTATCTTCCTCATACAACACTGTTTTTATAAAGAAAGCAATTGTATTAATAAGATGAATTTCAACCAGTTGGCCACTTTTTTCTCAATTTAAAGATGCTTGATAATAATTCTGTCGCGAGATAGTCCTACTGTCTTTGAGAATGTGAGTGAAATATATACATGGTTAAAAGAAATTGGAAGCGATGCTTCCACCCCAACTATCGCAACAATCTGTAAGAAAAATAACTCTAATACATTCTAAATGATGGTTTCCTCCTCCACAAAGATGCCAATTGCAGGGGCAAGCCTGGTGCTCCTCCTGACAGTTTTCAAAACATTGAAAGTAAAGAAAATGAAAAGAACAATGAAGAAGGAAGGAGCTGTTTGGTTTTGAAAAGGTTAGGTCAGGAAGGATTTGTTGATATTAGGAGTAGAATGACCCATGAAAAAAGGACAATTAAGTTCTAGGGAAACATCCTTTCAGTAAGGAGAGAACAATCCTTTATGCTTGACCTCAACTCTGTTAAAGAAGAAAAGAAAAAAAAAAAAAAAACAGGAGGACCTGAATAGAATGAGGCCCTTTAAAGAGCTAAAGAAGGGTATAAATCTGAATGTTCCGCAAAGTGGCACGCTGAGGTCAAGGTGCATAGGGAAGCTTCAGAACGTTTGTTTTCTAAGGCTTTTACAAGTACTATACTTTAGTCAAGAGGAATGCTGTTGAAATTGCCCAGATAACCTTGAAAGTAGCACGGCACATATGTTCCCAAATCTGCCCTACATGTGGCAAAAGAAGACCCAATTTTTAATATCATTTTCTGTATTTTTTAAAAGGCCATGGGGACAAAACTGAGTGATGTCGTAGGAAGTGTGATTAAAATATATGAAGTACAAAATGGGCAGGAGAAAAAGGACATCAGCAATCATAGAAATCTTCATGGAGCTGAAGAGAATTACAGACATATTTTTTTCTGGAATTTTATAATGTGAACCAGAATTATTATGAAGTGTTAGGATACTTAATGACTGAGATCTTTATGCATACACTTTAATGCCTAATCTATTTTAATCAAGAATTAATTTTGCTAATTCTGAAACTAGTGATTACAGTAATAAGGGTTCTGCCATTACTTCAGGTAAAATATGTCCCTATTAAATATGTTTACACTGGAAATTTATTTCCTTATGCATTCATGGTTTAGTTTCCTGATATCTTAAATTCCTTCTTAAAAGTTGTGTATGTGTGTGTGTGTACTTCTGAGTATATGGACTTTTCATAGTGTTATCTATCCTTTGTTCCATAGCTGGTGTTTGCTCTTTCCATAGTGTTATCTGTCCCTTGTTCCAAAGCTGGTGTTTGCCCTTGATTGAAATTTCTCAGTGCTTTATTCTTTGTGTCCTTCTCTCTGCAGTCTGACCTTTTGTGCCCTGGAGTTTGACCCCCCACTGCCCTTTCTTCTCTATTTGTTTGCCCTGCTTGTTTTCCTCATTGCTTTTCCCATTCCCACTGCCCTGCTGTGTGTGAAACACTCCACCAGCAGCTGCTCCCAGTTCCCATGCTACGTCATGCCCAACATTCAAAGAGCTGCTGTTCTCACATTTCCACCAGCAAGACTCCCCCGCCTCTGCCTCCACTGCACATTCCTGGCGAAAGGAAAAAGGGGCCTTTTTCAGGCCAGATGAATAGCTTCATGTTAAAGGCAACTCTGTTGGGAGGATAGAGAGAAGCTTACAAAACTCAGAAATGCTATTTTAGAAGATAAATGCCACAAAAGTGGATTGCGAAATTACTCTAGTTTATACTACTGCTTCTCTATTTTTATAAATTCTACAATTCTCTTAAAATAATGATTTTTATGGCATAAATCACCCAGTTGCTTAATGTATCAGCTTAATAAGGTACTAATAACACACTAGAGAATAGTAATAAAATGAATTAGAAAGTAGTTATGATTATATTAAAAGTAGAGCTTTTACAAGTAGTCATGCTTATTTGACCAATGAATTTTCACATTATAAATTAGGGAAGAGCTACTGCTAATATTGTGCATTATTGAGATTAGTAGTGTGCACGTATCAAGCACTCCTTGCATGCCACTTCCCATTCTGAGCACTTTTCCTTGACTAGTTTCTCTACGTCTCATGAGAAGTCTACAGCGTGGATAAATATCAGTTCCCCAATTTTACAAATGAGGAAAATGAGATAACTTGGAAGGAGAAGAGCCAGGATTTGAGCCTGTCGACACTAGTAACAATACCACCTGGATGGCATGTTTATGGCTTGACAGAACAACACTTCCCCTGAATTTATGATGTAAGCTTGAGTTTGTTTCCTTGTGAAGAATCGTCTGTATCACAAGCAGAAGAGCGGCTGGAGGGGTGGATTAGTGCCAGAGTGTTTGTCTAGCACACACAATCTTCTGGGTTCAAGCTAGGAACTAGAGCGGAAGGAGAGAACGTTAAAGCAATAGGACTATCATCTAAATCTCAGTCCACAATCTTGGAAATAGTCTGCTTAACTCCAATCCTGAATCAGTCACAAATTTAAAAGCATAGGCACTGGAGGCTCAGCTGAGTTTAATGATCCTGCTCTTCCTTAAATGAGTCACCCTTCATTCAGTGATCCAATCAATACGTTTTATCTTCTATTTACTCTTTGCAAAAGTTTAATAGGGATAATGATTTTAAAAACAAACTCATAGAGGTTAAATTTTGGTGTAAAAGCAAACGTCAATTTTTTTAATCCTTTCTATAATCTTTACAAATTTTAATGAGTTTACTGAAAGGAAATGAAGGACAATACCACAACATACAGTAAGGATGAGAGGCAAAAGCTAGGAGTGTAGGGACTGGGAGGGAGGGAGATTGCTGGGTGAGAGTAGAAGGTAGGAACAGGTAATAATAATGTCTTTCCTGTAAGCAGTCCCCAAACCAGAACCTAAAGGATGAAGACAGGATAATAGTTTATCTTATCTATTCATTTGCAACTTCTATTTTCTATGGCCAGGAACATGGGGCTAACAGACTAAATAGAGTAGTATAATTCCTCTAAATAAATTTAATAACTAGAGATCATTTGAAGTAATGAACTGTCAGGCTAATGTATAATTAAGTCACATCAAAGGGGGACTTTCTTTCATTACCATAGCATTCTGCTTGCTTTCTTTACAGCTTTTATGAAAGCCTTTATCTATGCATTTATTTTCTTATTCAATGAATGACTACATCCCCAATTTGAATGTAAGCCCCACGAAGACTGAAGCCCACATGGTTAGGTATATTAATACTAAACATTTTTAATATAATAGGATCCAAAATATTTTATACAGGCCAAGTGCTTAAAGCTAAATAAAAATTCTGTGTTCAACAGGTTAAGATATCTCCTCCCAGCCACGACATCCTTAGTTCAAAGCCCGGGAGTCACATGGTTGTGACACAACTTGTGCTATGACCTCCCTCCCCACCCAAGCTTGTACACACATGCACACATACACAAATAAATATAACAAAAAATGCTATTTAACACTGTAAAAATAAATAGAAAGTTAGATTATAGTGAAATATTGGAAATAAAAATATGTTTGAAAACTTCAGGCTCATGTTTACATCTATGGATTAATTTTCTCACCAGCACTAAAGTAAGTGTAAAAACTTCTTAAAAACCATACAACTATTTAACAATGGCACATTTATCCTTTGCTTTCTTGTAAACACCATCCACTGATGTCCTAGACCTTTATTCACAATAATGTGTGTGCTATTATTACATACACACACATGCACACTCAGAAGATATTTTATTAACATCTGAGGAAAATTAAACTTCTGGAAGTATAGTTCATATATTGCCATTGAGGGTCTGCAATTTGGTAGTCTGATATGTGTATGGATCCAAACAAAACATCACAATTACCATGTTCAAGTTATGGGATATATAGACCCTTTACTCTGAGTTTCCTTGTGCCTATAGCAATAGTTCCTTCTTTATTCTCCTTCCCTGACTGCCAGGCAACTCCTAATAAACTTTCTAGGATTCCAAATTAACTCACACGTCCAAGTTTTGTGTGAGTGAGATATCACCATACACTTTGGATTTTCCTATCAGCAAGCATAATGAATCATTCATTTCCTGCTGCATGATCCGTATATCATCAGTTAAGTGCTGTGTAATGCTGTGTAATGCTGTGTAGTAGTCCCTGGTATGCTTCTCACACCTGTTTCTGGGTTGTTTTGTTTTGTTTTTGTTTTTGTTTTGTATCTCTCTGGTACTGTTTAGTAGATTTTGGAGTTGTTCCAAGATTATGTCTGGAGGATAAATACCTTGGAGAAGAACTGTAACAAAATAATACAGCAGATATATACATTAACTTAGGAAACCAGAAAACTAAAAATAACCCCACCTTATATGAAGGTTCACTACAATTCCTATTCCTCTGCATCATACCTCCAATTGTAACATGGTTGGTGTTTTGAATTATAGCCATTGTTGTGCCACAGACTTTTTCTGGGGAGATGCAATACACACATGTACCCCCCCAAACACACACACCACACACACACACACACACACACACATACTGAGAGGGGGGGAGGGAGGGAGGGAGAGAGAGAGAGAGAGAGAGAGAGAGAGAGAGAGAGAGAGAGAGAGAGAGAGAGAGAAAGAGAGAGAGAAGCATGAACCTACTCATCCCAGAGAGGGAGTCCACAACAGACAAAAACAGTGATTGCCAATGTGAAATTACTGAACACTTGAGTTTTTTTATTGGGGTTATTAAGAGGACTGTGGGTGAGTTACTTATAAGAAACAGGGATAATATAATAGCAACTGCTTCACCGGAAAGCCCATATGAGCATGGTTATTAATGATTCCAGGAAACTGCAACCCCCAACCTCTCTACACATCTTTTATGAAGCTCCACAGCCTCAACATCTCTGCATCCAGCAAGTGTTTATTCCTAGTTTTATACCATAGGTAGAAGCCCTCAACCATCTTTCAGCTTCAATTCTTCCCAAACAGGAGGACTTTCTAAGGAACTTCCTCTTTGTCACCTGAATCTGCTGAGTTTCCTCTATCTTCCTGGAGCAAATGTTACAATTCAAAGGAACATGCCCTAGAATATTTTACTGAATTTCTAGTGGTATCTCACTGTGGTTTGAACAGGCACTTCTTTGGTGACTGATTAGATATAGCCACTCCAACTTTCTTAAGATTGGTTTGCTATAATTTTTCCACCTTTCTATTTCTAACATTTTTTGTGTCTTTATAATTAATGTTCATATATTACAGGCTACAAATAATTAAAGATTGTTGTTTTAAAATCTCATCTGACAATATTTTAATTGGATATATATACACCGTTTATATTTTCATTTTTATTGATATTGTTAGATGTAAATCTCTCTTCCATCAAGCTGTACGTTTTCCCTTTCTCCCATCTGTTCTTTGTTTACTCACACATCCTTTCCTGCCTTTTAAAAAATGAAGTACTGTCTGTGAATGCACTTTACACCTACTGAAGTAATAGTGCTAGCTATTTGTTCTGCTGGTTTAATTCTTGCTTTAAGGTTTATAGTAGGCATCTTTAGCTTGTCATCATGCATCCCTGAGTAATGCTGGACCTCTGTTTTAGTGAAAGATGGCTGTTTTGTCATTTGTTTGGTTGCTTTAAACCTTATACTCTACATCTTTAGTGTATCACCGTGTGTCTTCAAGTAATATTAGACCTCTTTATATATAATATAAGAATCTTATACTACATTTCCATTTCACTCTTGCCAAAGTGTGTACTATTGTTTAATTCCTAGATTTTAAGATTCAGCAGAATTAGATTAGCTCTCATTCTATATATAATTACTTCTGGTGGCTGAGGAAGATCTGTTTGTCTACCCAATGCATGTGAATCATGACATTTTCAAACTAGCTGATGGGAAGTAGTTATTCCTTCCTGCTTCTTATGGGTGCTAGATAATTTTAACCCTGATCTTTTCTACTGATTTCTACAAGATGAAGCTACTAAAAACTTCTATTCCTCCTCCTCCTCTTCCTCCTCTCTCTCCCTCCCTTCTTCTCTCTCTCTCTCTCTCCCTTTTCTCTCTCATTACCTTAGTTTTTCTAAAACACCATTTTTCATTTATTTATTCACTTTACACCATGATCACAGCACCCCTCCCTCCTCTCCTTGCAGTCCTAACCTTTACAAATCCCTCCCCTCATTACTCCTTCCCTTTCTTTTCAGAGAAAGGGAAGCAATCCCCTTGGGTACCACCCTGCCCTGGGACATCCAGTCCCAGCAGAACTAAGCACATCCTCTCCCACTAAGGCTCAACCAGGCAGTTCATGTTGGGGAAAGGAGATCCAAGGTCATGCAACAGAGTCAGAAACAGGCCCTGCTCCAATTGTTAATGGAACCTACATGAAGACCAAGATGTACATCTGCTCCAAATGTGTAGGGCCCTAGGTCCAGCCCCTGCGTGCTCTTTGGTTCAGTCTCTTTGAGGCCCCACGGGCCTAGGTTACTTGACTCTGTAGGTCTTCTTGTGGTGTCCTTGACACAGCTGTACATCAGGTTGAACATGAAAAATCTTGTGGAAGAATTCAGGACAAAATTGAGCTGTGAGTCTCTGCATCTGCTAAAACATCATTTTTGTATCCTTTGCACATGTAGTCTTCCAGAATCCTGATAAGTGTTTCTTCTTGTACTCTGGCCTAGAGACTATCTTTATTTTTACTATTTTATATAGAATTTACCTTGTGACTTGCCTTTCATGGATCTTACTCATTGTCCTACAATCTATAATTATACGTATTTCATCTATCCTTTGACTATTTTAGGATACAGGGTAAGTTGGTCCTTATTTGCTACATCTTGTTGGTAACAGAAGTCCTAAATTGGTTTTTGAAGTGTTTGTGTTTCTTTTTCTTGATCTAGATATGGCATGTGAAGAATGTTCCATGAAAACAGATAATTTGGCTAAATACACAGTCTTCCAGACACAGAGTACATGTAACTCACTTGACAGCATCCACACAGTTTTTCTTTGATAGTAATTGTGGGTGATTGCCTTCTGTTGATTCTATCATATATTTTGCCAAGGAATATTTAGAACCTTGCCTTTGCAGTCAAGCTGGATAAGTTTTAGGCCATAATGTGTATGGAAAAACATCTGGTTACCTACAGCCAAATTTCCGGAGCAAGTCACTCCAATTGTAAGTTAGCCAACAGTTCAGCTGCTGAGGCTGTTTTTAAAAGAACCATGTGGATCAATGTATTTCACTACTTAATCCATTTGGATATAATAATTCAAAATCTAATCAATGTAGTATTCTTGCATTTGTACATCAATATTAAGTCACTTAAAAATTCTATTCAGGTGTCTAGGGATAGTTCAGTGTTTAAGAATACTTGTTAAAACAAGAAGACCTGAGTTTGAATCTACCACACCCACATAAAAAGCCAGAAATGACTGTGCATGCATTATAATCCCAGCAGTAGGGGACAGAGACATGTGCATCCTGAGATATCATTAGCTAGCTAGCCTAGCAAAAGTGGGAAGCTTCAAGTTCAGTAAGAGACTCTATATCAAAGAAATGAGGTGGACAGTGATAGAGGGAGGTCTCAAACATCTTCATCTGGCCTCTGCAGGAATAACACTGGTACACATATCCACACATTCACAAGCAAGCCCCGCACACAAACACGCACATGGATCCATGCTCACACTCACAATTCTGTTTAATTAAATATCAAAAGACATCTATTAATGGCCAATAATTCATGTTAGGAAAGACTGGCTATTGCCACAAATCCATTCAGAAATTTTTAATTCTGAGTTTACAAATCCAACTCTCGGCTTTCTGAAGATACCACCTGATAAGTTCTAGTTTATGTAGCTAATAAATAACATAACCAGGAATAAAAAAAAACACTCTCTTTCTTCTTACATGCCTCTTAGTTTTATTCTAAAAGGGCATTCATCTTTCTAAGCGTTCCATAGTCTTAAGACATTTTAAAAATTGAATTACTTATCCACATCCTACCTGTCTTGCAAGGTCTATGGGAAACAATGCGAAAAGGTCAGTGAAAGAATGCCAGAAACTATTAAAGGCTATTAAAATGTTAAGTTTTATTATTAGAACTGCAGTTCATCCCAGTAAAATCTTTCTAAACTTTCCCACATTTCTGAACTAGGATATGCAACATCTTTTCTTACATGTTTGTTCTTTCATTTTAAGAAGTTAATCCTTTTGGTCCTGGTAGGTTATAAAAAGAATTCTCCTTTTTTCTCTCTCTATTCAATGGATATTTTATAGTGTTATCTATTTAGTGAGGCCCTACTATATGCTGAATAAAATTGCATCAAATTCCATTCTAGGCATATGGGCTAAAAAAAAATTCTGATCTTTAAACTACAGAGGTAATTTTAAAGGTTATCTGTGATGTGTCTGGTATTTTATATTGACAATGAATGTGTTTTAATCAGTCTTATGTTCCATTGATAATGTCTCCTTTGTTAGAATTGAACAGGCTTTCAGGTTGATATAATTTCTTTCAACGGGTGTCTGTGGTAACAGAATAAAGGAAATTCCAGAGCAGAGGCATGAAGTTCAAATTCCCTAATAAAATACAATACAAACAGGCATGCGCATGCATGCACTTGCACATGAGAGAGAAGCAGAGGTGGAAAGAGAGACAGAAACATACACGCATATACATATACACAGACAACTACATTTAGCATTCCTATTCTCTGAATTGTGAGTTATATTTGTTTACTATCTGCATGCCTTAAAGTTGCTAAATATAAAATTCTGTTTTCATTAGTCAATATTAACTTAACAACCTTTTGTTCTTTCTTTCACAACTCATAAAACTGAAGTATGGTTAAGTTGCAATATGTGTCACTTAGGAAATACCAAAAAAAATTTAATTGCTTCAGGTAAGTCAGAGTTTCCAATTCAAAAGTTTAGTTTTCTCACCATACATTTAAATGTCAAGAGCAATAGGTTACCCATTGTGGTATCAGGATGGATACTCCCTCAGTGGGAGGTATAGACACATCCTCTCCCACTGAGGCCAGACAAAACAGTCCATTTAGGGGCATGGGATCTACAGGCAGGCAGGCAGCAGGCTCAGGGACAGGCCCTGCTCCAGTTGTTGGGGAATCTACATGAAGACCAACCTGCTCATCTGCTATATATGCACAGTGGCCCGAGGTCCAGCCTGTGCTCCTTTTTTGGTTAGTGATTCAGTCTCTGGGAGTGCCCAGGGGTCCAGATTAGTTAACTCTGCTGGTCTTCCCATGGAGTCCCTGTCCTCTTTGGGTCCCTCAGTCCTTCTCCCAATTCTTCCGTAAGACTCCCCAAAGCTTCATCTAATTTTGGATGGGATTCTCTGCGTCTCTTTCCAGTGGTTGCTGGGTGGAGCTTCTCAGAAGAGAGTTATGCTAGGTTCCTGTCTGCAAGCATAGCAGAGTGTCATTAATAGTGTCAGGGGTTGATTCTTGCCCATGGAATGGAACTCAATTTGGGGCAGTCATTTCTTGGCCATTCCCTCGGTTTCTGCTCTATCTTTGTCCTTTCACATCTTGTAGGCAGGAAATATTTTGAGTCAAAAGTTTTGTAAGTGGGTTGTTGTCCTTATCCTCCACTGGGAATCCTGCCTGGCTACAGGAGGTGGCCACTTCAGAATTCATATCCCCCACTGCTAGGAGTCTCAGCTAGAGTCTCCCATAGACCCTCGGGGGCCTCTCCCCATCCCAGGTCTCTGGCATTCCCACCCCCTGCCTGCTGCTGATCTCCCTTCTCTCTCCCCTGTTCTCCTTACATATGATTCCCCCTACCCAGCTCCCCTTCTCATCTCCTCTTTCATGGCTGTTCTGGTACATGCCTATAGGATTTTCTGAGGGAGACTGAGGCAAGAGGGTCATGAGTTTGAGGCTAGCCTGTGACAAACACCGTAAAAAGAGAAATAGTTTGGACTCAAGATTTCAGTTGTTTCAATCCCTGGGACTTGACTCTGTTTGGGGGCCTGTGGTAAGGCTGAACACTGTGTTGGAGGAAGATGTCTATTGATTTAAGGCAGAGAGAAATCATAAAGGAGAAGTCCTATATGATTCAGAATAATGTCCAACCCCTAAAGTCACATCTTCAGTGACCTGTTCACTGCAGGTAAGCCACACTTTGCACCTTTCACCAATTCCCAATAATGTTTTCATATTATGAATCCATCAATGAATTAATCTATCCATCAAGGTAGACCCCACATTCATCTCTGGAAATGTTTCAAGACCACACACAGAGTTATGCTTTACTAATCTCCTAAGTATTTCTCAGTCTAGTCAAACTGACAAGATTTAGCATCCACAGCAGATGAGAAAAAATGTCTAGGATATCCACTCCAATGCAAACATCAGACCACTCCAGCTTCAGCTATCATCTAACCTCAAAACCAAGCAAGGACCATACCTGAGCAAATTTAACTCACAGAGTACTAGCTATAGTGATAAACTTTCACTTGAATGAATACATTTTAGCAGCACAAGGAGATTATACACTTTTTATTTTCTGCTATTTCTATTTTATTTTTATCTTAGATAATTAGCCTTTGATGTGCTCTTTTTATTGTGTGTTTCTCATTACTGAAAAACAAACTCGTGGGGGTGGGTGGATATGGGGGACTTTTGGTATAGCATTGGAAATGTAAATGAGTTAAATACCTAATAAAAAATGGAAAAAAAAAAGAAAAAAAAAAGAAAAAAGAAAAACAAACTCTATAAGATTAAAGAAGTTTGTCTTATCACAATATAGCTAAGGACAGATCTTTAGCTTAAAAAATATTTTTGTGAATGTATGAGTGATTGAACCAGCACTTTCAGTGGCCACTCTGTGCTTGTTTGGTGAAATCATATGAGGATGGAAAAATCTAAAGATGGCAAGAAACTCAGTCTTAGTAATAGTATCGTGTTTCTGGATTTCCTGGACCTGAAGCAGCCTTGCCTCTGCAGTATTTGACCATTTAAACCATTTTATACTGGGATTGTATTACCACCTGCCAAGGAGAAATCACTGTGACTATATGGCACATAACCCTTTAGATCAGAGTTTCTGTTTTATATCCCATTTGTAGGGGGTCAAAGACCCATTCATAAGGGTCATCTAGGACCATCAGAAAATGGATATATTTACATTATAATTTCTTTTTTGTTCCATTTTTGTTTTGTTTTGTGTTTCTTTTTTTATTAGATATTTTCTTTACTTACATTTCAAATGCTATCCCGAAAATTCCCTATACCCTCCCCCAGCCCTGCTCCCTTACCCAGCCACTACCATTTCTTGGCCCTGACATTCCACTGTACTGGGGCATATAAAGTTTGCAAGACCAAGGGGCCTCTCTTCCCAATGATGGCCGACTAGGCCATCTTCTGCTACATATGCAGCTAGAGACATGAACTCTGGGGATATTGGTTAGTTCATATTGTTGTTCCACCTATAGGGTTGCAGACCTTGTCAGCTCCTTGGGTACTTTATCTAGCTCCTCCATTGGGGGCCCTGTGTTCGATTCTATAGATGACTGTGAGCATCCACTTCTGTGTTTGCCAAGCACTGGCATAGCCTCACATGAGACAGCTGTATCAGGGTCCTATCAACCAAATTTTGCTGGCATATGCAATAGTGTCGGGGATTGATGGCTGATTATGGGATGTGTTCCCAGGTGGGGTAGTCTCTGGATGGTCCATACTTCTGTCTTAGCTCCAAACTTTGTCTCTGTAACTCCTTCCATGGGTATTTTGTTCCGTATTCTAAGGAGGAATGAAGTATCCACACTTTGGTCTCCCTTCTTCTTGATTTTCTTGTGTTTTGCAAATTGTATCTTGGGTATTATAAGTTTTTGGGCTAATAGCCATTTATCAGAGAGTGCATATCAAGTAACTTCTTTTGTGATTGGGTTACCTCACTAAGGATGATATCCTCCAGATACATCCATTTGCCCAAGAATTTCATAAATTTGTTGTTTTTAATAGCTGAGTAGCACTCCATTGTATAAATTTACCACATTTTCTGTATCCATTCCTCTGTTGAGGGACATCTGGGTTCTTTCCAGCTTCGGGCTATTATAAATAAGGCTGCTATGAACATAGTGGAGCATGTGTCCTTATTACCAGTTGGAACATCTTCTGGGTATATGCCCAGGAGGGGTATTGCTGGATCTTCCAGTAGTACTATGTCCAGTTTTCTGAGGAACCACCAGACTGATTTCCAGAGTGGTTGTACAAGCTTGCAATCCCACCAACAATGGAGGATTGTTCCTTTTTCTCCACATCCTCACCAGCATCTGCTGTCACCTGAGACATTCTGACTGGAATGAAGTAGAATCTCAAAGTATTTACATTATAATTTCTAACAGTAGCAAAATTGTGGTTATGAAGTAGCAACAAAATTAATTTTATGGTTAGAGGTCACCACAACAGGAGAAACTACATAAACTATATAGGAAGGTTGAGAATCACTGCTTTAGATCATTTTTTACTTAAACCAATAAGAATCAGGCTTGATGGCATCAGCGACTAAAACAAAGTTTTAGACAATGAAACTTCTTCAAAAACAGCCTTTCCTTTGTTCACTAAGGCTTGGTCTCCCTGTAGTAAGGTTGTAGAGAGTCAATCAATTTCTTAAAAGATTACTTGACTTATAATACAGATGTGATTTTGCCTTGAGATTTTTTTCTGAGTACTCATTAAAAATGCTGCCCAACTGTCTTAGTTACTTTTCCCCCAGTGCAACCAAAATACTATGAAAAGGAGAGGATTTGTTTTGGGTTATGGCTTTAGAGATGTCAGTTCATCAGTTCATCGAGGCAGGGAAAGCATGGGAAACAGCTTAGTCCATGCCATTGCGGACCAAGAGACAGGAAATGAGGCAAGATGTAGATATTGATAATATGCTTCTAAGAACCCACATGCATATCAACCCCTGCGTGTATACTCCCATATCCACCTCAGCTCCTAATGACCCAGAAAGTAAATCCAGATCCTATATTTTACCACCTTCCTCCAGCTAGAAAACAAACACCAATAGCAAGACACTATGGAAAATACTCCAGATTCAAAGTATAATGTCATCTCCCCTGTCTTACTAGTTGGCTACATTTATCTGAGAGTCTCAGTATTAAACTGGGATTTGTTCTCTGCAATACAGCAAAATGCAAACACTCTTCATTGGTTTCCTACTTATAATTACATAAGATCTGCAAAAACAAGTGAAAGCATTGAGGCAATATTTGAATAATGCTTTTATCTGAAAATCATTTTTAAAAATTCAGTATTTTTTCAATAAGCACATTATGCTAGAAGCTGTACTTGGCAGCAGAGACAAAGATGTTTATGGCAGGCTTTCTTCAAAAATGATAGATACAAATCTGGGTATAGTGATGGTAATCCAGATACTAGACACGTGTGGATCCAAGCCCAGCCTGGCCAACATAGTGAGATGGTGTCTCATAAAAGGAAAAAAATGAATGATTAATGTATTGTATACAGTACCAGAAGGGATGCACTAAAGACCTAAGCCATCCAAACAATATTACTAATATATAGAAAATTTAGCACTCTTGGTCAGGGATGCCATTTGAGCTCAGATTTAAGCAATGAGTACGTTGCATAAGAGGAGGGGGTGATTTCTAGAAAGAAGTAAAAGGATAAACAAAAACCTAAGGGTCTTTCAAGCACTTCTATGACATGGAGTAGTTTTAAATCTGGGATAACTGAGGCTGGGAGTATATAGTGAGGGGAGCAGTGGAGGAAAAGAAGTCAATAGCAAATGAAATAGATGTAATTAGGAGAGAAGTGGCATAATTACACATTTGCCTCAATTTTCCTCTGGACTCTTCATCCCTCAGAAAGGAACTACTTCACTAATTTGTTTATTTTTATTTGTTTATTTTTTACTTTTTAGTCTATTTGGCCAAGTAAACAAGGAATAGACAATCTTTAATGCAAAATATTCATTCAACCTGAAAAAACACTGATGATTTCAGACCATTTAAAGTTAAATATTTTAAAGTTCTCAATTATTTATATTTGTGTGAGCAGAATGTGTTGGGTTTTTTTTTTGTTGTTGTTGTTTTTGTTTTTGTTTTTTGGTTTTTGGTTTTTTTAGACTTTGAAAATATATGTACAGTTTTTAACAGACTAATTGTTCCTGCTTGCTTCCCAGTCTCATGGGACATCAGCAGGTTCAAGTTCAGCAGGTAGGAATCTGGCCTCCGAAAATGCAGCCAGAAGAGTTAAGGAATGCATTATTCCTCTTGTAATTGCTTGAGAGGGTTCTGAAATCACGAAAGGGTTGATGAGGCCACCAGATTTCATGGGTCAAGAATGCACAAGAGGTTAGGAATTCAGAGCGCAGTTTACATTTGGAGTCAGGGTAAACGAGTTCTGAATGTAAGCAATCAGGAATTCAATATGAACATGAAGTGAGGAAACCAAACATCATAGAAATATAAACCTCTCTAAGTCCAACATCTTCTAAATGAAGTTGGCCAAAACTGATATCTATCTGGAAACTCTGAGTGGCCCTAGAATTGTAGCCACTTAAGATGGGTTTCTAGCTGGTGCATGCGTTCATGTGTACTTCCCAAGCTTTCCTCAGTTGGAAAATGTCACCAAAAGTGAATGATTAAATAACTTTTTTACCAAGCTCCTTTATTAGTGAATCTATTGTGTGTTTTAGAAACATATATTTTTTTTTCTGTTTTTAAATTTATTTTATTTTTTTTTTTACTTATTCACTTTACTTTCTACTCACTGCCCCCTCCCAGACACCCCCTCTCACAATCCTTCCCCGTGCCCTGTCATCTTCTCCTTTGAGGGGTGGGAGACACCTGGGAATGCCCCCACCCTGGCACTTCAAGTCTCTGTGAGGCTAGGTGCTTCGCTTCCTCGTCCACTGAGGCCAGACAAGGCAGTTCAGCTAGAAAAACATCCCACATTCAGGCAACATCTTTTGGGATGGCCCCTGCTCCATTTGTTCAGGACCCTCATGAAGATCAAGTTGTACCTCTGCTACATATGTGTGGGGAGGCCTAGGTCCAGCCTGGGTATGTTCTTTGGTTGGTGGTTCAGACTCTGAGATTCCAGGGGGTCCAGGTTAATTGATTCTGTTGGTCTTTCCATGGAGTTCCTATTCCCTTTGGGGCCCACAATTCTTTCTCTTTTTCCTCCATAAGATTCCCCAAGCTCCATCCACTGTTTGTCTTTGGTTTCTGGATCTGTTTGAGTCAGCTGCTGTGTGGAAACTCTCAGAGGACAACATGCAAGCATAACATAGTACTATCATTAATAGTGTTAGAGGTGGTCCCATGGAATGGGTCTCAATTTGGGCTGCTTATTGGTTGCTTCATGCCCCATGCCTGCATTTCTTGTAGACAGAATACATGTCAGGTTTAAAGTTTCATGAGTAGATTTGTGTCTCTATCACTCCACTGGGATTGCTGCCTGGCTACAGGAGGCAACCACTTCAGCTCCATATCCCCAAAGTTGTGAATCACAGCTAAAACCAACCCTATTGATTCATGGGCACCTTCTTACCACAGGTCTCTGCTTTGTCATGGAAATGCCCTTCATCTCCTCACTTCCATCAGTTGCAGATTTCCATTCATTTTCATGGCCATCTAGCCATCTCTCTTGTCCTGGGGACACCTTATCCTGAACCTCACATTCCCCTCCCCAAACCCCTCCCTCCCAAATCGCTCCCTTCATCTGCCTCTTATGACTTATTCCCCTTCTTTTTTTTTTTTCCATTTTTTATTAGGTATTTAACTCATTTACATTTCCAATGCTATACCAAAAGTCCCCCATATCCACCCACCCCCACTCCCCTGCCCACCCACTCCCCCTTTTTGGCCCTGGTATTCCCCTGTACTGGGGCATATAAAGTTTGCAAGTCCAATGGGCCTCTCTTTCCAGTGATGGCCGACTAGGCCATCTTTTGATATATATGCAGCTAGAGTCAAGAGCTCCGGGGTACTGGTTAGCTCATAATGTTGTTCCACCTATAGGGTTGCAGATCCCTTTAGCTCCTTGGCTACTTTCTCTAGCTCCTCCATTGGGAGCCCTATGATCCATCCATTAGCTGACTGTGAGCATCCACTTCTGTGTTTGCTGGGCCCCGGCATAGTCTCACAAGAAACATATATTTTTAACATGAAAACGATAGTGGCCCTACAGTCCAGCAAGTCTTCAGAAAAACAATATTGGAAATAAGAGACATTTGATGATATACCACAGGGTTCCCAGATTTAGCATGCAGCAGAAAACCCTGAGGCCCTTAAACTATAGGTTGAAGGCAGCGCCAAAAGCTTCTGAATAATTGGCTCTGTACTGAAATTTGATACTCAGCATCTCTAGGAAGTTCTCTGGTGATGTTGATGCTAGTGAGAAGACACATTGAGAAAGACTGCTCTAACAAAGCAAGACCTATATAAAGCCCATCAAATCTAGTGCTGGTTATTTCAGCATCTTAACTATATCATGATCATTACTAGATTCACCAAGGATTTCTGGATTTTTCTTCAATTCCCTAAATGTCTTCCTATTCTACCAAGCATTCCATTCTTTTTTTTTTTAATTTTTTATTAGATATTTTCTTTATATACATTTCAAATGCTATCCCGAAAGTTCCCTATACACTCCTCCCACCCTGCTCCCCTACCCACTCACTCCCCCTTCTTGGCCCTGGGGTTCCCCTGTACTGGGGCATATAAAGTTTGCAAGTCCAATGGGCCTCTCTTTCCAGTGATGGCCAACTAGGCCATCTTTTGCTACATATGCAGCTAGAGACAAGAGCTCCGGGGTACTGGTTAGTTCATATTGTTGTTCCACCTATAGGGTTGCAGACCCCTTCAGCTCTTTGGGTGCTTTCTCTAGCTTCTCCATTGGGGGCCCTGTGTTCCATCTTATAGATGACAAAGGCTAGGCTCACAACCAAAAATATAAGCATTCCATTCTTAAACAACAGCCACAACAAAAAATGAATGAAAAACATCATAGAATATCTCTCTTTTTCCCTCTCGTCTCTCTCCCACCCCTTCTCCTCCCCTGTCTCCTATCTTTCTCTATGTCTCTGTGTCTCTGTTTCTCTTTTATCTGTGTCTATGCTCGTGTGTGCTGCATGCACAAATGTATATGTTCATTTATATCTGTATTTAAGTTTTTGTTTTAGAGGAAAAATATTTACCATAGGCTCAATAGAAGATCCACCCATTATATCTCAACCAGAAGCAGACCTCAATGAGCACCTCTTCCTTTGCTTTCTTCCTCATTCATTTTTATTTCTTTGTTTTAAGACAGTGCCTTCCTACGTGTTCTAGTAGGGCCTATACTTGGCAACTCCCCTACCCCACCGTGGCCAATGAATGTCTAAATCAGTCATTCCCTGTAAGGAATGAGGTTACTGGGATGAGTTTCATTCTTCCTCCAGAGCTGTGTCCTATGATTCCAGATACCATAAAAGAGCTAATCGGGCTTCCTGAGGAATAATAAGTGAATAGTTATCAGGTAGGCAAATACCTGGGCATGTCTCAAATTTATTCTGATAACTAGAATCAGTATAGGTAGGTTTGAAGTTGAAAGTCGGAATGCAAATATTAGTAAAGAATTTATTATATTGGTTTTGCTACCACCATTTGCAAGGGAATAGTGCTCTTATGAAGAATTTAGCTCAATATACTGGGGGAAATGTGTCCTTTGAAAGCTAAAAGTACAAAGTAGTAATCTTGCTTTTATTATATCTGTATATGGAATTGGAAGCCGTTCCTTCATGTAATGAAATTTAGACAAGTTGGAACCTGTATAACAGCAAATCAATACTGAAATTATAGGCAAAACCTGTACTTCTAGAGAATAACACATAGGAGAGAAAGACTCTATGACCAAACTTTAACAGATTTCACACTTACAGGCATCAATATAGAATGAAAACAATATGTACTAGTGTGTCTTTTCAAATGTTTGCATTTTTCTCCTTGTTCAATCCTGTAAAAGCATTAAAAAAAAAAAGAAAACATAGCTCAGATATGTCCCATTTGCCCATGGCCAATATAAAGTAGAAATTGAATTGTTTATTTTGACCTAAAGCCATCAAAATACTTCATTAAAGAAGATATCCACTGAAGTAAAAAGAAAATACTCCATATTCTTTTAGCTATTAGTGACTAATGTGATGCCATCTCCCATTCTATTTTTTCCACAACTAGATCTTAAGGAAATATATAACTATGGGAGAGAAGTCATGCTAAGGAGACAAGCAAATCTTCTTTTTATCATTATTTAAAACTACGGACTACTTCCTTTTTTAGTATACTTTAAAATTGTTAGCTTGGAACTTAAATAGCAAAAGTTATGTATACCACATTTGTAAGGACCTGCAGCATGACAAAGTTGAGTTTTAAAGAATACTAGAAACTTGATTCCAAAGCCCCAGGACTGGTGTTCAAAAATGGTAATCAATTTTAGCTGAGGGATTGAATTCATAATCACTAAGCAATAGTTATTACATTATATCAAATTTCTCCCCCAAATTTACCCAAGTGGAGTCTATACAAAGAAACCATAAATGCAATTAAGTCTAGGTCCATAGGAGCCTTTTCCTTTCCTAGGACAAATGGGAATTGCACTCAGGACAAAATTGTATAGAATAAGCAAGAAAATAAATGTAGAGAAAGAAGAAGGTATAGAATAAGCAAAAAATAAAAATAAGAAATAGAAAAAAAAAGTTTTCAAAGTGAAGAAGAATCCCTGATAGTTTGATAATTTTAGTACAGTTATATACACAGTGCACTTAATGACCACATTTTTACTGCTTCCTCTCGTTTTGAAGATCTGGAGTTGTGTGTGTGTGTGTGTGTGTGTGTGTGTGTGTGTCTGTGTGTCTGTGTGTCTGTGTCTGTGTGTCTGTGTGTCTGTGTGTGTCTGTGTGTGTGTATGTATGTTTCTTCCACCTGGGTGGGTGGGCTGGAAATAGCAAAAGCTGTTTTATAGCCACTACCAGCAGAGGGGGCGTTTTCCATTGTATATTTGTGCACAGAATCTTGAATGCTCTGCCTGGGGCTATATTTCATATATATTGCTTAGAGTCTCCTGCAGCAGTATAACTGTTTACAGATACTTTACTGTCTTCTCTGATTGAAGCAGGCATTGGTTTGCCAGCAACTTTTGGTTGTTTTTGTTTTGAAGACCATGCATCTAACAGATGTTTGTTGTTGGCTCCATATCTGCATTCTTTGAAAGCTGCAGAATCAAATTGCTGACATTCAGACAACACTAATTCCCATATCCAGGGAGCCTAATTTGCCATCCCTGAGATACTGATTCCTGGTGTTCACGGGTTTAAAAACCATTTCAGTGACACAATATAAGAATGGGCTTGGGAGATGCAGCACTGTCTCCACTAAAGATAATCACATTTTATAAACATCTGCGTCATTACTGCTATGATTCATCTCTAAGCTGTATACAGCTGTGTTTCCAGTTTCAATTAACAATCCCTTAATTGCATATCCATCTCATGTTACTAATTTAGTTAATTTATTCATAATTAAGAGTATTCTGCTTTCCACCAAGGTTTGTCGAGCTCAGAAAACTATAAAGAGAAATATTTTAAGGCAGCATCTCTGAGGAATTTTGTTTCTTATAATCACATCACAGTAAAATGTCATTCATGGGCCCAAAGGCAGATAAATTGCTAAGGGACTTTTTTTCCGGTAAAATATGAAGCTATGTGAAGCTGCAGTGTGCTGTGTTTTTAAACCAAATTCAATGCTGTGCATTTTGTTCTTTTCTTTCTCCTTTCCTGACATACTCTCAAAAATATCATTTGATTTGGATTATTATTTAAGTATCACAGCAAATCTAGTCACCAGTGCAGCTAAAACTGTCATTACCCTGTCAGGTAATGGTGTCTCTTAAAAATCTAGGCTATAAAATCTGTACATTTCAGAGGACATTAAGATCAGGAATTTTTAAATTGCTGAAGCCCGAGTGAGTGGAATACACCCTTGTGGAAAATGGAAAGCAGATAACATGATATCAGGCAGTTCATTCATTTTAGTTTGACCTTTTCTAGAAAAATACAGATACCCTTGCAGCAAGGATCTTGCCTACATTAATATATGTATAATCTAGGTGTCATTAAAATGCCAATAACAAAAAAATTAAAACTGGTGTTTCATTTTGTTTAGTGTCTAGAAACTGCTGCCTGTAGCCTTGACCAACCTTGGAGCTTGAAAAGAATCCCCTAATTGTCAAATAGTTTGCATATTGTACACAATAAAAGTGACATGACTTTTGGCTTTCATGAATTTAACTAAAATTTAAAATCGACCATCTTTACCCATTCCCTTCAGAAATCTCCTTGCCCCTCAAGGAACTATGCCTATAATATGCACTCATTCTACTATGTATGCATTAATCACTACCTATTTTATTGATCACCAACTAAGTGGCTAGCATTCTGTTACACACTAAGATTTGGTGATCACAGTCATGGTTTCTTCCTTTACAGATCTTTCAACATGAAGGAGACATAAGACATAACTCAAACATCCACATACCCCGTGTACATTTGTGTTGCTTAATGAAGCTGAGAGGACAGACACAATTAAGCAATACTAAATCTCCTTGTAGTATACCTAATGAGATATGATATAGATGAGTCTCTGCTGATGAAGATTTAGATCATCAAGCCTTATTTCTGCTTCCTTGTCAGTAAGTTCAATTTTTGTAGAAGTTTAAACTGATGATTTCCTTTTAAAGAAAAATGCCAAAGTGTTGAAGCAGATGATGTCTTTGACTCATATCCTAATTTTCAAAGCAAGTGGTAGAAGGAAAAGTATGCCAATTCATACATTAATCTTCCGTCCCTTTTCATCCTAAGCATTTTTTAAATGTTAGTTTGTATCCTAAAGGTACCTACTTTCTGCCACCTTTCTACATGGCCATAATGATGCATAAGAATGCCTTGGCTGATATTCTGGAGAGTGTCAAAACTGCTGAAAAAAAAGAGGCAGATGCCAGCTCCATGCTCCTGTCATTGCTGTGATGATGTAGCATGTTCCATTGATGAATTTAAGTTCATCAGTGATCACAGAGCTGGGAAAATTCGTGTAAATCTCATAGGCAGGCTAAACAACTGTGGAATGGTCAGCACTAGATTTGAGGTGCAGCTCAAAGACCTAGAAAAACCAGTAAATAATCTGCTCTGTCTCAGCAACTTGGTTTCACTGTACTAACAACCTCAGTTAGCATCGTGGACCAGCAGGACAAAGACACGCAAGTAGAAAAATCCTGTGACTGTTTTTCTGGGGATGTAAAACATACACGTAAATAAAATGTCTCAATGAGGACCTCTGAAAAGAGACAAAACATGTACATGTAATAGCAATGGACTAATTTACTTTACCCCGTATGATTTCGAACACCTCTGAACATCCTTCCTTATTCTCATCTCAGCTTCTGAGATGCTATGCTTTCAATTCTTGTATGTGTGGTGGGGGAGAAGGTTGGCCTGGCTTTTTTTCTTATAACATCTTAAGCATCAATGAAGCATAGAGTGTAAAACAAGTACTCTTCCGTTCCTTTGTGTTTCTTAAGGTTGCCTAAAAGTTGAGGAGAAAACACACCAACACACTGGCATAGCTTCCATCCTACCAAGTGTTCAATTCCTCGAGACACAAAAAAAGTTTCTCACAACCTCCATAAAATAATTATCTAAGCCAACCCTCTTAATTTAAATACTAGTAATTAGATTCTGGATATCTTAACTGAAATATTCTCACTTGTTTTTTTTTTTAGAATTAATTTTTATTTGGTATTTTCCTCATTTACATTTCCAATGCTATCCAAAAAGTCCCCAATACACTCCCCCCCACTTCCCTACCCACCCACTCCCACTTTTTGGCCCTGGTGTTCCCCTGTACTGGGGCATATAAAGTTTGCAAGTCCAATGGGCCTCTCTTTCCAGTGATGGCCGACTAAGCCATCTTTTGATACATATGCAGCTAGAGTCAAGAGCTCTGGGGTACTGGTTAGTTCATAATGTTGTTCCACCTATAGGGTTGCAGATCCCTTTAGCTCCTTGGGTACTTTCTCTAGCTCCTCCATTGGGGGCCCTGTGATCCATCCAATAGCTGACTGTGAGCATCCACTTCTGTGTTTGCTAGGCCCCGGCATTGTCTCACAAGGGACAGCAGAACTCGGGCCCAGTACAGCATTCTTTGAAATAAACCATGATATTTTTTTCACCACGGAAAACAAAAATGCTTATGCTTCAAAACTTTGTACTTTCTTCTGAAAGTGCTAAATCCTCCAAAAACATTAACATTTTGCATTGCCATTTTGCAAGAGTAATTCCTTTGAGTGATCATTTTATGATGGCATCTATAGTGTTAGTTATATTTGAATCTGTTTATATTTACAAATTACAATCTGCATTGGATAATTGATAGAAATAGGGATTTTGAAAGTACAGATGATCATTTTAGTTCTTTATGATCATTTAACTTAAAATCATTCTGAAAAGGATAGCATATTTCTCACAAATTAATAGGCTTGTCATGACATTTTCATTCATGTATGTAGGTACTTTGCTCCTATTAACCCTCCCCCTCCCCCATTTTCATCTCTTGTTCTCTCACTTCCCCACACCCATAACTTCTTCCTCTTCTCAACAGTGATTCTTGTGGTTTTATTTCTTTTGTTATCTCTTATACTAGCTTCCATGTATGAGAAAAAAATGTATACTTGTCTTTGTGAGCCCATCATTTCACCTAGCATAATAATCTTCAGTTCCTTTATATTCTTGCAAATGACACCGTATCATTCTTCCTTGTGACTATGTGTATATGTGCAACAAATTCATTATACATTCAACTGCTTGTGGGCATCTAGACTGGTTCTATATGTTAGCTGTTGTGAATAGTGCAGCAATGAACATGGATAGACCAGTATCTCTGTGCCATGCTGACTTAGGTATATTCCCAGGAGTGATGTAATCTCTCAACCTTATGATCCTCATGTCTCAGCCTTCCAAAGGATGAGATTTAGAGGTGCAGGTCCACACATCTAGCTTCATAACCACATTGAAATATGTATTCTCCTTTCCCCAAAAACCGTAAATTAAAAATATGACATTTTTATTCTTACATCTCTTATTTGCTTATTTCATTCATTAAACCTCATTTTATTCCCTATTATTTTGTGGTTATATAATTATTCTATGTTTACTCTAAGAGGTAATCATAAAAATGAAGCAAACACCACATCTGAAACTATCTGGACACTTCATTATCTTCATAAGGGAAAGAGACAAATTCAGCATTTTGCTGCTGTCTCTGAAGAAAGTTTCTCCATTGCTCTTTCAGAATAGCAAAACTTCCCTCCTCACCACTGTTTCAAAACATTATCTAGTTTCAATAGTTGTACTTTAGTGTACAGATATGTGTTTCAAGCATGAAAAATGGTAGGTGAGATCACACTTTGATTCCCTGGAATTCAAATGGCACTGAATGAGAGCAGGTCACTGATTTCAAGTTGAAATAACAAAGATAAGTCAGTCAATGTCCCCATCTAGACAGGATTCTTATTATACCTAAGGTCCATACCTTGGATGGATAGCAATGTCTGCAGGACAAGGCCATGGCTGTAAATCTCCAGTGACAGGGTATGTATCAGCAATTCATAGCTTGACTTTTTGCATGTCATGAACACATTCTTTGTAACAGTAATACTTCATAGAAATGAGGATCATGTATATGTCAGTGACCCTAGCCTTTGTTACAGTGTGGCCCGGGAATATTTTTGCTTCTCTGGAACAAACTTCAATGAATATAATTTATATCTGGGAGCAAAATATCCAGCTGTTTGCCAGTTCTACTCTAAACCTAAGTTCTTTTCTATATGATCATACAATTGGCTTTTATTTAATGCTACATGGGAGCTTTTGTTTGAACCCGTATTTGTTCAGCACTACCAGGGATCAAACTTAGGACCTTGTGCATGCTACACAAGGGCTCTAACATAGAGCTACATCCCCAGGCTGCTGTGTGCTTCAATGTCCTTGGAGATAATGACACACACTTTACAGGAAAATTATTGTCATTTACCTGAAGTTGTTTACTATCAACAAAACAGCAAGAAACCAAAGCAATTGGATTCTGTCACTATTTTTTTTTTCATTCATTGTCTTTTGACAATTTTCTAAAAAAGAAATGAATGATCAATTCCTGGCATGCAAATGAGATTCTATAGAAAGAGATTCCTTTTTGTGGTTAATTTAAATCTTTTCTTTATTAGGTTTTATTTTATATTGTTTTCCAAGTGTAGCTGTTTTGCAGACAATTCACAAATAATATAGAAAATTAATAATAATGGTAGAATAAGGGAAATAAAAGCAAGTTGGAAAACATCAATGGATACCAACCAGAAAAAGGTTAAACTTTAACAGGACAAAAAGTAAGTTGCCCTATTAATAATACACCCCACTGCTGTAATGCAGTTTTGCTCCCCAAGTGTAGCCTCTTTGCCCTGGAACCATACTGTACTGCTGTTCTCTAAGCCCTGTAAGGAAGAGTTTTGAGTTACCTGCTCTGGGAAAACCTTAATCAAATCATATGCAGTTACTAAGCAACTCCTGTATGTATACCACTCCACCACTCCATTACTTCAGACTGACTTTCACTAGATTGTTGTTTTATAAGGCAGGAAGGTTTCTCACATATATGAGAAAGTATTCTGAAGGGCCTCAGTGAATGTATTTCTTACTAGATGTCACAGTCAATGATTTAAAAATAGCTTTCTAAATTCTTGAAATTCCAAAAGGAGTAGATCCCATATGACAGGTTTACCCCATGCCTGACCCAACCCTGAATACAAAGTCAGTGTTGAGAACCTGCTAAATGTGGCCACTTTACTTGTCCCTGAAGGTAGAAAGTCCTCCATACTTGATAGTCAAAGCACGCTATGATCACTCTCTTTGTATGATTGAATCATTGTACTTCAATGGAGTCACTGTGGATAGAGTTTATCTTTTATAACTAAAAAGTAGAGTATAGTAAGTATTAAAATAGACACATATAGCTACCAGAGTCTTTACTCTTTTCATTGACAATGTGTTGAAAATAATTATCAGTAACGTTGGGAAATACCTTTTCCAGTGGACAAATAGAAGGTTGCTATGGTATAAACCTAGATGGTTCCCAGAGACTCTTATTTGAATGCTTGTTTCCAGTTATCCTCTAATTTTAGGAGGCTGTGGAACATTTTACTAAATTAAATTTTTTACACTCCATATTTTATTCCCCCCCATCCACCCTTTGAGTGCTCCACATCCCACACCTCCTCCCCACCCCACCTGACCTCTAAACTCCCTGGGGCCTCCGTCTCTTGAGGGTTAGATGCATCATCTTTGACTGAACACAGATGCAGTAGTCCTCTGCTGTATGTGTGTTGGGGGCCTCATATCAGCTGGTGTATGCCGCCTGGTTGGTGGTCCAGATTTTGAGACATCTCAGGGATTGAGACTGCTGGTCGCCCTTCTCCTCAGCTTCTTTCAGCCTTCCCTAATTCAACAACAGGGGCCAGCTGCTTTGGTAGGGTGCAAATATCTGCATCTAACTCTTTCAGCTATTTGTTGGGTCTTTCCAAGGGCAATAGAACCTTATATGGAGCCAAGGAAGCAGAAGTAAGTCACTAAGTGAAGGTCTTTGAATGTTATTTTTGGCCCCTTACTCTGGCCAAACTCTTTGCTTCCTGGTCTAAGCTGTTATGAAGAATGTCCAGTGCATCCAGCTACCAGCATGGAGTAAGTTGTTTTATTGCACCTTACTTTCCATGATGGACTGAAAACATGGAAACTGTGAACCAAAATAAATCATTACTTCTTTAAGGGATTTCTGTCAGATATTGTGGTCTCGATGACAGAAATATAACCACAAGTTCATATAAGTCAATGATGTAACTCTTCTTGGCATTTATCAATGTATTACATTGAAATGTAAATGTCCAATATCATAATTGCCTTATTTCCCGTGATCTGAATGTTTGTATTCCACTCCCAAATTTCATGTGTTTAAACCTTGTTTCCCATGTGATAATCCCAGGAGATAGGGCCTTTGGCAGATGATCAAATCATGAAGACTCTTATAAAAATATGTAAAATAACTGCTTTCCACATTGCAAGGACACTATACGAAAGTGCTGTCTCTATGTTTGAAAAGTGTTCTCATTAAATCTGAATCTTCGCAAATGTTAATATTGGACTTTCTGGCCACCATGATGTGAGGTTTAAAAAAATTATATTTATAAGTAACACAGTATGTATTTTTTAAATTATTACATTCCAAAAGCAGTATAGAATTTATTATATAAAAACCTATTCCATGTGTAACCTGTGGTTCTTTTTTCTAGTTTCTAAAGTTTTCTGCAGAAACCTAAGAATGGTGCTATACGTGCTTGTTATGTTAACTACAGATAGTTAGACTGTAGTACTGTCAGGATCTATACCAGATATTCTTTACCTGACTTAAATGTATACAAGCCATCTTTCTGCTGCAGTCATTAGTATTTCTGCATTCAAGCTTCCAGGGAAATGGGATTTGAAAAATTGTAGGTTTGCATTAACTTAAGGAAACAACCTTTCCAGTGAGTGATCTCCTATACTTCATTGCACTGATGTCTAATGTTGCTTGGAACTAATGAACATTCCCGGAATGCAAGCTAACTGAACATGCTATGGAGAAGAGTAGGGCATTTCTTGGCTCTGGGTATTGAAGGAAAAGGCCTATGCTATGACATGGACTCCTGTCTCCACCCAGAGGGTATTTGAGTAAGTTGGCAATATTGCTGCAAAGAGCACTCATCTTAAGGTTAGAAAATCCTCTCATTTATTCTCTTTTGGGGGGAAATTCTTATAAGTACAGAGAAGGAAAATCACATAAAGGAATTTAAAATTTATCTAGGAAATTCCCTTAACCCCAAGTATTTACCCATCTTTATTCCCTCAAATCCCATCTGCTATGAACTGACTTAGATTATCTTGCCCTCAGCTGCTTTTATGGAAATAATGAACTGATATAAATGTGTTTGGGATGGATGGTGCTAATTCATTGTTACCAGAGGTTTCAGCCTAAAACATCAGTCTAAATTCATCCCAAATGTAAGCATGTAGCCAACACATATCTAGTAGGAGATACAAAAGACAGATTTCAACCTTAACTCTAAAAACATTCAGGCCTTTCACCTTAAATTGACCCTATTACAAAAGCAGGGTTTTCTGACCTTCAGTTTCATGCCAGGTGGCCAATTTGCTCCTAAGTCAATGCTGTGACACAGGATTCTTGAGGATCAAATCTAAAATTAATAACCTAGGCAGTAGGACTTACTACTTTATCTTACCCTTTTCATGTAGTGTTAGCAAATACCATTAAAATGTTTTAGCCAATTAATATAATTTGATTGTCTTAAACTTTGTAACTGAGTGTCCAAGGAGACATTCATTTCCGGCCACTATTTTCCCTAGCATACACATATTTGTGACATTTGTTGTATGCATTACAGAAATCCCAAGGGTTCATAAAGATAGCTAATAAAACAGTCTTTGGGTTTTGGCCTCTTTCTGGAGATAAGGGTTGTGTTCTCCTGCACTGTGAATTTGTGATTAAGATAAGCAATTTCCTGGAGCCTGCAGAGTTGAAACTCATACTAGTGACACATATAAAATATCACATAATCTGTGCTGGCAGATTTTAAATTAATTACAGACATTGTACCACCACTATTTATCTTAAATTCTAATTGTTCTCCCTTTAGTGTGCAAAATATTCCCTTTCAAATTGGTAGCCACCTCCATGGACCAGTAATGAATCTTTATTAGCAGGATGTCTTCTCTTCCTGCCCACACTGAAGAACAGGCTGATCATTAGGGGAGCATATAAAACTGCAAATGGCCCAAGCTATGGAGAGAGTCAATTAAGTCTCTAGGGATAGGCTTCAAGCACTTGTATCTACTACAAGTCCCAAGGATTTCACAGTGCAGCCAGATTGTAGAACCCTGATGCTGAAGGATAAGGAACCAGGGCGGCTCGATACAGAACAGGAAGGATGCTGGTAAACAAATATATCTGCCAGGTGTGTAACATAAATCACAAGTCTGCTGACATGAACCCCATCCTGTAAGATTTTGATTATTATGTGAGATGCAAAAAAAGTCAGTCACTTCAAATGCCCCAGTTTGGTCCTTATTGAACTGGCAAGTGCCAATCACTCCTTGTTCAACTCACCATTTCTTCAGGAAAAGCATTTTTCCATATTGAACCTTGACAGGTCCAAATGACAGACTGGATCCAATAGGTAACATGTCAATTTCCAAGGAATGAATACTATACCATGCTGAACTATTAAATTGGTACATTTCAAAATCAAACAATGTTCTGTGATAAAGAAAGTAGCGGGAGTCTACATAGATAGAGCACCTAATGAGTGTGCTTTTGTCTCACATATGTTTCAGAAAATAAGTTTGAGAGTTAGGATCAACCCTCTCATTGTCTGTGAAGAAAAATTTGCATGTGGAAATGAGCTAGAATCTATTCTACTCAGAAATTTGGCCCTAATAGTGACAAGCCCGTATTCTGAATTTTCTTAAGAAACTCCTTTCTGAATGACAATTAGGGAATGTTTATTGTTTTGGAAACAGGGGCACACACGTGTGAGAAATTTTTTCCTTGAAATTATTCACTCAAGAGTCTTAATGTTTTTGTATCATTTTATCAAGAAAAAAATGTTGAAACTCTTGTCTGTGGCATACAGAGTCGTGTCTTGGATATAAGGAGAAAACTTACTTTTCAAGGGACTGCGACTGTGTGAGCACATGCTCGTGTGTGCCTGCACCTACCCAGCTTCACAAGAACACTTAGCCAGTGAATAGTTTTCCCAAAGATGAGAAATTCCATTAAAACAGCAGCTTTTTAAGTAGTTACCGAAACCCCAGGTTTTCTTATTTTCTTTTATAATATTTGGATGCATTTAGGTGAACTTTCAGCATTTTAATTTAATCTGTATCTGATGAGCAGGGAAAAATGTAAAAGGGGTTGGGAAGAGATTTAATTTTAGATAGGAAGGATAATTAACAGGATTTGGAAAAACTACTGGAACTTTAATTAAATGTCTCTACATTAATTTAGTCATTTAATTGAAAATGTATTGGGATAGTCCTTACAATTTATCACTCTTGGTCTTTGAGGAAAAAAGATTTTAAATAACAAAGCATTGGTTAACTACTTTTTTATTATTTAGCTAGTTGTCCAACACTTGGCACTTTCTTTTTTTTTTTCCCCAATATGTCTCACTTTTTTTTTTTTTAAGGGAATTTGGCTTGTCGCTTTGATTTAAAGAGCTGTAAGTCTGGGGGAAGCCATGTTTTGAATAATTGAGCAAATGTTTCATTTCTCATATTTTAGATTTTAACAGTCAATAAGGTCATGTTGGAATGTTTTCCCCCAATATATTGTAGATTTCCCTTTTGTCCTTTACCAACTTTGCTGTTCTTTTTTAAAGTTCTGAATATATGTGATATATATAAATTTCAGCAATGGGTTTGACATGGATGGTCATGATATTTTCTTAAATTATATAAAGAATTACACATTGAGAAGAGCACAGTTTGTTGGATCTTGAGAGGTTTCAATAACCAGGCCCAAAGGAGAGTATTTCTAAGGCAGTTTTCCTTGGTGTTAAAGTATGTTCTACTGCACTACATAATTCTTCATTAATTATCGTTAAATAAGCCCCCTCCCAAGGTTTGTATGGCACATAAGCTTCACAGGTACAGAAAACTTCCATGACTGCGCTTTGACCCAGATTTTTATCATTGTCCTCAGATAATAATATAGATTTATACAGTTATTATTTTTTTTCAAAATTACACAAAAGGAATAATGTGGGATAATGCACAAAAGCTGAAAATAAAACTTTACCTTTTCTTTGGTAAATTTGCTTTGAGCTACATACATGGTGACTCCCAGCAATCCATAACTCCAGTTCCAAGGTATCTTACACCATCTTCTAAACTGCACAAGTACCAGGCATACGTGTGGTGCACAGGTGTGTGTGTGTGTGTGTGTATGTGTGTGTGTGTGTGTGTGTGTGTGTGTGTGTGTGTGTATGTGTATGAGAGAGAGAGAGAGAGAGAGCATGTGTATGCAAACACATGTAATAAAGTAACATAAATACATCTAAAAAAATAATTACATAAATCTTTTAAAATTCTGTGCACAAATATAGTCCAAGGAACATTTGCTCTAGTCAGTGGTTCTCATTAAACATGAGTTGCTATTTTAGGTAACAACCAGCTCAGTATTAACTAATTCTTATACAGTATAGTCTAGTATAGTTTTCTATAGAAGGTAATGTGATATTTTGTTCTACTATGAATGAAGCAAAGTTTCATTGTAGTGTTCACTGGTTAAGTTACATGTGAAGTATTAGACTCACTTATGAGTTTCACATTTAAGAAATGCCTTGACAAATGTATAAGTGCATACATCCATTCAAGGGCAACCAAGATGAAGAAGGGTATAAAGAGGATTATACTAGGACTGGTCTTTAAAAATATAGAATATTCACTGAGAGGAGTTGATATGTAAGATAGCATCATCATGTCTTTGAATAGGGTGAATGTCTTAAGAGGATGAAAATAACATCGTGGGAAAGAAACAGCAAAATATTATGGAGGAAATAATGAGCCCAAACATTCAGGCTGTCCTTAGGGGCAATGGATTTCTTTACAAATTTAAATCACGTTCAGTATGGCTGATTAGCTAGCAGAATGTATATATTGCTAGGTTAAAATTGACAAAAACATGTTTTTTCTCTAGAAGTATATAGACCAGGTCTTCTCTGGTTATTCTGTCTCACAATGTCTGGCATCCTCTATTATCTTGTTGCACCACCATGGTAGCCTCGGATTCTCACTGTTTCTCTGTGAACCAACATGCCTGCTATTGTTTTTGGTCATCTCATCTGATTTCTAACGAATAGAGAGATATAGGGCAGAAAAAAAGCAATTACAATCAGTGTTTAAAAAAAAAAACAACTCAGTACATTAAGAAATGTATTTCTTTACCAAACTAAAACACATGGGTTCTACCACTGTGGAAGAAATGGAAAAAGTACAAAAACAACCAATAACCATTGTCCCAATGATGTTTTTAAAAAAGTGTTATTAACTACCTGAAAATGTAGAGGAGATGAATCTTGAGTCCTATCTATTCTTATGAGTCTGTGATTCTTAGAACATTTCAAAAAATCTCCATTATCTATGAAGAAAAGTGGTTCTCATTTTTTAGAAGGTCTTGGAAGTTAATTTTCTTGTGACTTTAAAGACGTGTATGTGTGTGTGTGAGTGAGTGTTTGTGTGTGTGAGTGTGTATACAGCCTCACATGAGTTATGTTCCATGGTTGCCATAGAAATTGCATCTCTTCTTAAACCAACACTCCTGCTATTTTGTACATTGTAACACAAAGATGTTAATAATAGCATTAAGAAAACTTTACAAAAATATGTATGCCAAACACAACACAGACTGAGAAAGCCTAATGGTTGCCTTAACTCAAAGAGTTACCAATGGATTCTGTTTAGGAGCATTGTTTATTGCCATGTTTCTGCTGTACCTGTGGTCTTGATTTCTACCTGTGGACATTTGTAACCTAAGAAAGATCTATACTATAAGGAAGATAATAAGCAATGTAAGTGAGGAATAATGACTTCATCTAAATGAATATAACATTCTTCTGACACAGAAATGCTGCATTTCCTACTTGGCATTCTCATTATCTGTCTTTAGAAACAGAGTTACCTACTGGATAACTTTGCTTTATGAACCTGATTACTCTAAAAACTCAAGATATTATATAGATCAGATCAAAAGAAGCCCAAGATATCTAGCCTTTCCTCTATTTCATTACAACTCTAAAAGAAGAAAACAAGACTTGGGCTTTTGCATGTTTTTAAAATGAGGTCAGAGAGATAGCTTAGTGGGTAAAAGTGCTTGCTGCAAAAGGATAAACACTCAATTTCAAATCCCCAACACCATATAAGAACCAGAAATAGTGACATATGCCTATAACCAGAGAGAGCACTGTCACCTGGAAGCAGATAAATTCTTGAGCTTACTATTCAGACAATCGAGTTGAAACAAAGAGTTCCAGGTTTACTGACAGACACTGACTTAAAAAAATGAACTGTCAGGCTGACAAGACTTTGCTGACAAGCCTAATGGCCAGAGTTTTCCCCTGATACTAACATGACAGAAAGACAGAACTAACTCTAAAACATTGTTCTCTAACCTACACATATGTACTGTGACTTTCCTTCCCTTACCACAATCAATAAATAAAAGTGAAAAGAAAATAAAGTGGGGCTGGAAAGATGGCTCAGAAGTTAGGAACACTGACTGTTCTTCCAGAGGTCCTGAGTTCAATTCCCAGCAACCACATGGTAGCTCACAACCATCTGTAATGGGATTTGATGCCCTCTTCTGGTGTGTCTAAAGACAGCTACAGTGTACTCATATAAATAAAAATAAATAAACCTTTTTTTAAAAGGCATGTGCCAACATTCATGTCCTTTTATTAAAAAAGTGGGGTACAATAGACAAGTGTGTTCAAGGTCAGTACCTGACTTCCACATGCATGATGAATACATAAATGCACACACATGTACACATCAACACACACACATGCACACATGCACACACATGGGAGAGAGAGAGAGAGACAGACAGACAGTCAAAGAGACAGAGACAGAGATGGTTGACAAGCAGACAAGATATACAAACTGAAATTCATGGAATCCCTAACTAAACATGTGAACATATGATGGTAGAAGGGAAATAATACTGCAAAAATTAAACTTCTGCATTGGGAAATGGCGAGCATTTTTGCATCTAGCTGTATTGCTTCTCCCTGTGGAGCTGTTGTAAGCACAAAGTTTCCATTACATAATGAACAGCATCTTAAATACTGTACAACTGCTTCCTGCTATAGAAGTACAATGCAGCAGACTTGGTTTCTCAAGAGCCAGTTATAACAAACCTACTGACTGCCATGTCTGTAGTAAAGGGGAGAGATGCATGCACATTTGATGCAGCAGAGTGCAAGGTTGATATTCACAACTAAAGCATGGTACCATGATACAAAATACCAATTTTAATGCTAACTTTTGAGACAGGGTCTAGGTTTCTAGCCTATGCTGATGTCAAATTCACAATCCTCTAGCCTTAGATTCTAATTGGCATGGATAATAGACATATTGAAGTAACCACATCCAACTTCTGGATGTGTTTAAGAGTTAAAATTAGACTGTTTCCTCCTCAAGTTATTTTGGTCATAGAGTTTTATCACACCAGTAGAAACCTAACTAAGGCAGATGGCATACAAATTAGTAGGTTTCATTATGACATTTTCATACATATATTATTCTATTTTGCTTCCATTTATATTCTAAGGCCATTCTTTAGCATCTCCCTTTTTCCCTCTGGTCCCTTTCTCCAAACTAGCCCCTTTTTTGCTTTCATGCTATACACATTTTGTGTTCATAGACTGTGAATATAAGAGAAAACATATAATATTTTATCTATTTCTCCTCTAGTGCCTTTTAGTTCTCCGCCATTCATACTACCTCTGCCTGTTCTGCTTTTGTGTTGTGTTAGATGCCACTTTTAAAACAGTTTAAGAACTTTTGATCACTCAGTACCAAGAAACACTTAAATTGAATGAAAGATCTAAAACTGTCACTTTGCAAATCAAGGTCAAGAGCTCTGGGCTTGTCACTTTTGTTGAATTCACTGAGAGAATCTGCTGTGTATATATGGAATACTGGTATGTTTATCTTGGTTGTATTTGGATCAAAGGCTCTATCAAATATTTCAATAGTTATTACTCATACTTTATATCTATATGGTACTTTAGAGGTGACTAAGAACTTCATATTATAATTCCACCTAATTGTCATAATAGTCTCAGAAACTAGTAAACCATAGCAAGAAGAACCCCCAGTGCTTTAAATCCCCTTAACAGAGTTTGTGTGGTTGTGTTGACGTATTAGTGTAACTACTTATGATTTACATGGAATGACATAATTTGCTTAATCGAAATTGTCATGATGCCACATCTTGAAGAGCATCTTGAAGAAAGGATCACATATCTGCTGGAATCTTGAAGTAGGCACTGGATTCCTCCAAGGAAACAAAACTGAACAAAACAGTTGGATAACTTTCTATGTATGGAAAATGATAACATTCAGAAACTAACATCAAAAGTCTAAGAATTAATATTGCCAGGTTTCAGGATCTATTTTGCAGTGGGGAAAGGGTCTTAAGAAAGCAGTCCTCAAGAAAACAGTCCTCCAAAAAGATTTGTGATTTTTTTTTGTGCCATCCACTTGATGCTGGAACCATTATTACTCATTGTCAGCTTGACTGAATTTAGAGTCATGTAAGAAACAGATCTCTGGGTATACCTATGATGGCATTTCCAGAGAAATCTAACTGAAATTTGAAGACTCACCCTAAGTCTTGGCAATCAGGTCCCACAGAATGGGGTCCTAGACTCAGTAGAAAGGAGAAAGCAAGCTGAACATCATAATTTATCTCTCTGATTTTTCTAACTATGAACACAATGTTACCCACTAACTCGTACTCCTGGTGCCATGCTTTGCCTGACATAATGGACCATGCCCTCAAACTATGAGCCAGAATACCCCTTTCCCCTGTGCAGTTTTTATCAGGGATTCTGTCACAGTAATGAAAGGACTAACTAATGTAGTTACCAAGTTGACAACATGAACATGATACCAGATATGTTATCCTATATAGCATAGTTTTTTTCTCTGTTATGCACCTGACTGTGTCCAAACTTCTATAAATGACTATAATGGCTAATGAAGATACAGATTAAAAGATAAAGGCTGGATTCCTGTTCTTTCTTTCCTAGAGAAATAATTCCCAAGCTGATATTTTAACATCGACTCTCTCATATATAAAGAATAGCAAGTTATACTATCACTGGTGAAGAGAGGGATATTAGAGTGCCTTTGGTGGTGATTGTTTGTTTCATTATATTTAGTTTTATCCTATTTTTAAATTTAACAACTTTTTATTGGATTTGTCTGCTGGTAAACTGTTTTGTGCATAGCAATAATGTCAAAAGAAAAATTGGGAGTCACAGAACTATTGGCAAATCCATTCTTTAGTTCAATAAAATTATACTATAAAAGACAAGCTACATATTGAGTGTTAATAAAATAATAAGATGAAGAATCATAGGAGAAATTTAATTGAAATGTAAAGTAGTCTGCCTTTAAGTATCCAAAAGATGACTTTGGATTGTATCATCAGAGTTTACAATAAGTGTTATTTGTATCGATGATTTCAACTTTTGTGTATTTCTAGGACCGCAGCACCATAATTTTTGTGTTGGGTTAGTGATGGAAACTTGTAGTAAGCCATCTACAGATGAACATTTCTTGAAAGACCTCAAATATCATTTTGTAAATGTATATGTGAAACCCTAAGCCATATTTCCAGCCCACTAGCCACTCTTTTACTTTAGAAACCATACTCCAGCAAAAATGCCAAACCCATAATTTGCTATAGTATGGCAACAAACCATAGGCAGCCAAACTCTGCCCTCTAGACTTCTGATTTTGATAGATATCATTACAGTAAATCTTTTGTTGCCTCAGTTTCTCATTGTGTAAAATGGAGCAATAAAAACAGTTCGTGGGAGAATTAGGGAAATAAAATGGTAGGACTCAGACTGTAAGGTAAATAACAAATAAATGTTATATATTATTATCCTTGCTATTGTAGTTATTCCTCCAAACAAAACATCAATTCTATAAACTGTTCACCAAGATCTTGTTTTGTTTTTTTTTTTTTCATTGAACCCTGAGTCCTCCAGATGAGATGAACTAATTCTTGTATGGTTATATAAACTGTTTATACATGCTTACTTGTGTTTTAATTATGCCAATGTATATATCCTAAAATTGGAATTTTCACGGATTCACACAGCACACATAGATAACCAGATTGGTGCTGAAGGAAGAGACACACTGTACTTTACATAGTTGATAGTTATGGAAGACAGTGTTTTAAACCTTAAGAAGTTATGCTGATGTTGGCTTGACTATATTGTAAATATTTTATCTTAGAGACTTGGAATTAATACTTTGTAATTTAGTAATTTATGACCTTTAGATGTTATTTTTTCTAGATACAAATACCCCACATTTGTCATCATTTTGCTCTTCTGTTTGTGCATTAATACTGTTCAAATCATGATATCTATTACTGGAATTTTAGTTTTGAATAGTACTTTTGAGAACTTGTATAGAATGATTACATGGTCCATAAAAATTGTTATGGGTTTCTTTTTTGTCGTCTCCTCCTCCTCCTCCTCCTCCTCCCCTTCCTCTTCCTCTTCTTTTTGGAGCATGCACAGCTTATTCATCTACAAATGGCCTATTTCACAGTATATTATATTAATTTAGAGTGTCAGTTTTCCTAAGGTCTAAATGAAATAAGGTCTACAGATAACAGGGCACTTTGATGATAGTAAGTTCAGAAGAGGTACTAATGGTGGTTTTTGTTATTAAAGTCATTATGAAATATGTGCTATATATGTACTGAAGAAATATAATTATGTTTTTGAATTATCTTTAATCTTTTGAACAGTCCAGTTATTATCCCCCTCCTGGTCCTCCTTCTGAAAGTTCCTCATTCCATTCCTCCTCTCCTGTCTCCAAGAGGATTTTTCTCCCCCACACTCCCTGGAGCCTCAAGTCTCTCCAAGCTTAGGGACATTTTCTCTCACTGAGGCCAGACCAGGCAGTCCTCTGCTGTATATGGGTTGGGGCCTTAGACCAGCTCCTGTCGGCTGCCTGGTTGTTGTCTCAATGTCTGGGAGATATTGGGGGTCCAGGTTAGTTGAGACTGCTGGTCTTCCTATGGGGTCACCCTCCTCCTCAGCTTCTTCTAGCCTTTCCCTAATTCAATCACAGGGGTCCCCGACTTCAGTCCATTGGTTGGATGTAAGTATCTGCACCTGACTCAGTTGCTTGATGGGCCTCATGGAGGGCAGTCATGATAGGCTCCTGTCTGTAAGCACACCATAGTATCAGGCCTTGGAGCCTCCCCTTGAGATGGATCCCAATTTGGGCCAGTCGCTGGACCTCCTTTCTTTCTGTCTCTTCTCTATTTTTGTCCCTGTAATTCTTTTAGACAGGAACAATTCTGGGTCAGAGTTTTGACTGTGGGGTGACAACCCCATCCCTCCACTTGATGCCCCATATTTCTACTGGAGGTGGACTCTACAAGTTCCCTCTCCCTACTATTGGGCATTTCATCTAAGGTTTCTCACTTTGAATCCTGAGAGTCTCTCACCTGCCAGGTCTCTGGCACATTCTAGAGGGTCCCCCACAGACTTCCCTCCTCCCAAAGTTCCCTGTTTTCATTCTTTCTGCTGGCCCTCAGGGCTTCATTCCTGTTCCCCTACCCCCAATACCTGATCACGTCCCCCTTTCCCCTACCTATCCCCTCTCCCACCCAGGTCCTTCCCTTTCTCTGCCCCTCCATGATAGCTTTCTCCGCCCTCCCAAATGGGATTGAGGCATCCTCACTTGAGCCCTTCAGCTTGTTAACCTTCTTGAGCTCTCTTCCCTTCCCTTCCCTTCCCTTCCCTTCCCTTCCCTTCCCTTCCCTTCCCTTCCCTCCCCTCCCCTCCCCTCCCCTCCCCTCCCCTCCCCTCCCCTCCCCTCCCCTCCCCTCCCCTCCTCTCCTCTCCTCTCCTCTCCTCTCCTTTTCACTTCTCTTCAAGATTTATTTTATGACTCCTCTATATGCAGGTACGCCTGCATGCCAGAAGAGGACATCAAATCTCAGTACAGATGGTTGTGAGCTACCTGTGCAGTTGACAGGAATTGAACCCAGGACCTCTGGAAGAGCAGGCAGTGCTCTTAACTACTGAACCATCTCTCCAGCACGTTTTTTTTTCATATATTTTTACTGTTTTGGTCATAACTTCTCAAAAATGTTTCAAAAGACAATTTAAACCCATGGATGGAAAACTATGTACAACATTTATTACTAATTATTTACAGTTTGAAAATTTAGTTAAGTGGGTAATTTTGGAATTCTTTTAATTAATTAATTTGTTTATTTACTTTACATCCCTACCACATTTCCCTCTCCATCCTCTCTTCTCAGTCTGTCCTCCAGCCCCTTCCCTCCATCCATTCATTCTCCTCTATTTCACTTTAGTCCTCCAATCAATCAGCTCTGGCATATCAAGTTGCAGTAAATCTAGGCACATCTTTTATTGAGGCTAGATGAGACAGCCCAGTAGGAAGAACAGGATCCAAAGATGGGCAACAGACTCAGAGACAGCCACTGTTCCTGCTGTTAGGAGTACAACATGAAGACCAAGCTCAGCAAGTGTAACATATATGCAGAAAGCCTGGGTCAGATACATGCATGGTCCCTGGATGATAGATCAGTCTCTGGGGGGCCCTATAGGCCTAGGTTAGTTGATTCTGTAGGATTTTGTTATGTCCCTGACCCCTTCTTCCTCCATAGGATAACTCAAGCTCTGCCTAGTGTTTGGCTGTGGGTCTCAGCATCTGTTTCTATCAGTTTCTGAGTGAAGCCTTTCTGGTGATGGTTATGCTAGGCACATCTTATAGGCAGGACAAACTGTAGGTCAAAGCGTTTTGTGACTGAATTATTGTTCCAATCCCTCTATTTGAAGTCTTGCCTGGTTACAAGAGATGGCTGGTTCAAGTCCCATATTCCTCATTGCTAGGAGTCTTAGCTAAGTAGACCTTCATAGATTCATCCGAGTTTCCATTGGTGTAGGTTCAATTATATCACTGCTGGGTGTAAAACCAGAGGATGTTCTAGCATACCATAAGCACACTTGCTCAACTATGTTCAATCCATAGCTTTATGGGTAATAGCCAGAAGCTGGAAACAACCTAGATGCCCCTCAACTGAAGAATAGAGAAAATGCTGTACATTTACACAACCAGTGCAGAATTATTCACCCATTAAAAACAATGACATCATGAAATTTGCAGGCAAATGGATGGAGCTTGAAAAGATCATCCTGAGTGAAATAACCCAGACTGAGAAAGACATACATGGTATATCCTCACTTATAAGTGGATATTAGCTGTAAAGTGAAAGATAACCATGCTAAAATCCACAGACCCAAAGAAGATAAGCTCAAGGAGGGCTGGCTGAATCTCACTGGAAGGGGAAAATAGGGTAGACATCATGGCAGGTGAGAGGCAAGAACTTGACTGGACTGGGTGTAGGAGGCAAACAGGAAGAATCAGCTGTGGGGAGGACAGGAGAAAAATGGAATGGGATGGGGCAACTTTGGGACCTGCTATAAACCTAGGCTAATTTATTTTATTTTAATTTTTATGTGTAAATGTCCATGGGTGTCCACAGAAGCCAGTAGAGGGCTACAGAGCCCCTGGAGCTGGAGTACTATGGGACTATAACCCACTGGATGTAGATGCCAGAAACTGCACTGCAGTCCTCTGCAAGAGCAGCAATCACATTTAGATCCTGAGCCATCTTTCCAGCCTGGGAACAATTTTCAAATACTAGATTTATGCCCCCATCCCAGTTTTCTAAATATTTTCTACTTGTTTCTTAGTAATCTGAGCCTGTTGAGTCTATTTCTTATCTGTTTTACACAGGTGTGAGGGGTTTAATATAAGCCATGTGAAGGTGGTCCTTTAAAAGCTGAGAAGTTTTAAGCTATTTTCTACTACCTTTAATGGAGGGGGGTGATTCAAGTAAAAGGGGGATGCTCAGAAATGTTCATTGGAAATCATCATGTGCATTTAGCAAGGCACCAATTTTCAGCCAGTGTTTCCTCAGATACCAATTTCTTTTCATTTTGAATCTTCAATGCTTCCCTGATTGATCATGGCCTATGCCTGACTTCTATGTGTCTGTCTCATAGTAGTGATTATGTATAACATTTTGAATATCACTCCTACTTATAGATATTAATTTTCTCATCCTATGACATTATTATAATTATGGTTTATCCCTTAAACACAACTGAAGTGTTGGTTTAAATCAGTAAATCTTGTCTCTGCAGTCAATGCTTCCCAGAACTCTCAGGGTTTCTAAGTGTGATGGCTATTCTTCCAGGAATAGTGCCGACTCTCTCCAGTGGCGTGCATTTCTTTCTAATTGACATTATTTCACACCCTCCATTCTCTTTACTATGGAAAAGTGTAATTTCATTGGTACTTTGCCAAGAATCCTGCTCTGTTCATAATAATGTTCTGTTCCTACTTTCTACATTGAGAAATGTCTATTCCATGCATCAGTTACATAAATGGCAATTTGAAAGCACTTTACCACAGCTGGATGTTTTTCCTTGATTCTTTTCTGGATATCATTTGTTAGGATTTTCCTTTCGGTTTCTTTGTGTATGCGTGTCTCCTTTCTTCCTGTATGCATGGTTCCTTTTGCATTTTGTGCATTTAAATGTAAATTGATGACTACACCTATTATTGGACTTCATCACACGGCCATGATGAAATTTTGGATGTTGCTACTGCTTGAACCTGATCTCTAACTTGTCCATCCAAATGCATTTTATAATTCTCAGATAGTCGCCCTCCGAGTGACTGATTTCTCCAATCTCTTCAAGACATCTGTGCAGAGTTATGGATTGTATCGACCACATTTTGTTTGTGTTCAAATTTGCAGAATGTAATTCACAGAATATATATTGACTAATAAATAAATGCATCTACATGGTCGATGGTTGTAGAGAGAAGATATGTATTGGTATGCAGCAGGCACCTGGACAAATGAAGTGTAGAAAACAGAAGCTTGCCATGTCAGAGCTGTAAATGAGGGCTGTGACTGGAAAACACAGAAACTCGGGAATTTTTATTTTATAAATATGTATCTTCTCAATTCAGTCACATGTAAGAAATGAAAAACTGAAATATTATATAGAGATGCCTTAAATTTTATACCATGCTGATATGTTGCTTTCCTTAAGCATACAGCTTTGAGATTTCTATACTCTCTATATTTTTCCATATAACCATCTGAGCTTTTTTCTCCTTGGAATTACTGTAGAAGTAGAGGAGGGTTGGAGAGAGGACTATCTATTTATGTCAAGAAAGAAATTGAGCAATAGAAAAGGAAAGAGGCAAAAAAGAGAAAGAAATCTGCTTTTATATTATTTGTAATCCTGATCTGGCATATGAAATCTCAATCAGTTAATAATTTTCATTGTGCAATTCCTGAAAGAACAAGGCTCCTCTCCTCCTTGAACTACTTAATGTAAATATTTATCCATCAGTCCTGAGAAAAACTGCTTTATGTAACCTTTCATTTTTGTAAGACCATCAAAGAATCAAAAATAAGCTATTTTAGGCATGAATATAAGCAATAATTCAAAGATAGAATTTCGAGAAATGCAGAGGTGGATATAATAAAAGCTGATGTCACTCATAATACCTTATGCCATATGAATAGATTTTCGGTGGCTTTTCTTTTTCTCAGAACTGTACTCGATGTGTGTGTGTGTGTGTGTGTGTGTGTGTGTGTGTGTGTGTTAAGTCTTGCTTTCCTTCTCTTATGCAGTACTGGGAAGCACACCATTTGTATCTGTTGAATACTTAAAAGGAAGTTCCTTGATATCTAACTTGGAGTTTCTCATTTTGAATGAAATGATGTAGGTAGTTTTTATACATATGCATAAAATTAGAATTTATTTTTGTATTGTTCCTATTTCAGCACTGTAGATTTTGTAGCATAGATTATCTACATATGATCCTTCCTTAATATTCTTCAAAATGCATCATATAACCTAGAATCAGGTTCTGAACAGGTGCTGTCATCAGAAATGTTCCAAATGTTAGAAAATTGCTGTTTCTCATGATCATTCTAGTGAGTTTCATTGCCCTCAGATATACACCTCTCTATTGAATGTGGGAACCTTAAAGATTGTTTTCTAAGTCCTAGGACCATTAGTGTTATTTTCCCTTTCAATTTTACTATGTTGTTTCAATAGGGATACTGTTGTTTGGTTGGTTGTTTGGTTGGTTGTTTGGTTGTTTGTTTGGTTGGTTGGTTGTTTGGTTGGTTGGTTGGTTGGTTGGTTGGTTGGTTGGTTGGTTGTTTTGTGGAGGTTGGTTTGTTTTTGGTTTTGTTTTTTGTGTTTGGTTTGGTTTGGTTTGATTTGGTTTTTTGCTTTCGCTTCATTATTAGCTGATATAAAATTGGAAGGAAGAGAGGGCAAGTTAATTACCTATGGTAACTTAAGTAATCTTTTATGAAACTTAAATTGTAAGAGATCTTGCCAATACCCTGGTTTTCTCAGTGTTTCAGAATAACCATTACCACCCCAAAATCAGCCCTGAACTTGACAACTTTATTGTTCTTTTTGTTATCTAAGGCTAGACTTTAGAATTGCTATGCACCAAACTTTTCTTTCCGATCTACAATGAGTTGGCTGATATAGTTGATGGAAACTGTATGAGCTTTTCATTTCATGTTATGATTGATTACATAGACTATCATAATCTGCGCACCGACCCATCTATGATGGTCACTCTCTGTCCCTTTTCCAGGGCCTCTGCTGCAGCTTGAGATTCCCACAGTTCTACAACTGACTGACCTACTAAAAGGCTCTAAGCTTATTTTCCATCTATTAAAATGGGGGTATGAAAGAATCTGAGGCTGCATATAAGGATTGCAAGTGTTGTTACATGAAAAGTATTTAGCACTGTGCTTGGTCCGCATGGGTCCTCAGTAATGGTTACTTTGAGAAAAGAAATATGTATTGTGAGAGGGTAGGAAAGGGCAGCAAAGTATAGGTCTCACTCAAAAATTCAACATGGAACTAGGGCTTTTAGCATATGTGTACATGTGTTTGTGCATGTGCATGCATGCATATGTATGATGTATACATATATATATATATATATGTATATATATATATATATATATGCTAAGGTCATAGGAGCGCCATATTCATTAATTTTTGGTTATGCTCTTATGTTTGTCTCTGTAGCAAGAGAGATAAAAGTATTGATATCATTTTTCACTTGCACAGAAGACTGTGTGAGAATGAATTCTGTATCCCTTGAAATCTAGAATACTTTATAGCATTTGACAAGACAAAAAGAAAGGACAAATGACATGGTTCCACTGGTAAAGGAACTTGCCACCAAGACTATGCCTGACAACCTGAGTCTAATACCGAGGGCCTACAGTGGAAGGAGAGAACTGACTGCCACAAGTTGGTCTCTGCTCTCAACACACATACCATGGTATGCATATGAGGACATGTACACACACATACACACACACACACACACACACACACACACATACACACACACACAATAAATAAGCATAGTATACACTGTAGGCCTTGTATATATTAGCTGTCTTGCACTATTTTCTCTTTAGCTACATCCAGTGTTAACTAGTTTTGCTCATTATTCATGGTACATAACTCAATGCTCTCCTCTAGACAAAGCTAATAGCCCCCTCTTATTGTTTATCCATTTCTTTGTCCCTACATTTGTTATAACTATTGCCTTCACAAAAGAAAACCTGCTATCTTCATTCAAAAAAAAACTACATCATTAAAAGTTTAAGGAAAATCCACACATATTACTTGAGTCTGCAATAAGAGAAAGGAAGTGCACACACACCATGTGCTTTGGCTAACTGGACCTAGCTGTCTTTCTGTGTGAGAATGAATTCTGTATCCCTTGAAATCTAGAATACTTTATAGCATTTGACAAGACAAAAAGAAAGGACAAATGACATGGTTCCAACATTCATATTTCCTGTGGGGATCACTTACTAGTTATCTTCACCATAGGCTCCTTACAATTTTGTGCAGTTCCTTTGTCATGACTCTAAAAAGGCCATCCTGTCGTCTCTCCCTCTGAATCTTTGGCTAATGTGGATAGCATTTGCACCATCCTAAAATAGAGCTACATTTGTATTTTGGTTAAACTTCATTTCTGAATTTTACAGCATTTACGTAGGAGACAATGGAATCTAGGAAAGATGCAATAGCTAAAGAGATTAACTGGGCAATTGTTGAGAGCATTGTCCATAAAGCCCAACAGCGAGTCTGGCTTCTGTGTCAGAGGCGACTCAATCACCATAAATGATAATCAAGCCTGAGCTCATTTCTCCCTTGAGACTGGAAATTGAATGCTTATTTCTCTGATTGCCGTGTTACTGTTGTGTGAAGGACTGGGAAAAGGTCCTCGTACTTCACCTGAAATCCTAAATCATCCTCAAGGCATTATAGTCATCTCTGTGACTTCAGCAAGTGAGTTAAATGCTAATGGCCAATGACCTCTAAATACTACTCAGCTACTTACAGCTATGATAAACATTGTTAGTTTAGTCTAAATATAGCAAATAAAATATACCTATTAGAGCTCATGTCCCAAAATTAACAGAGGGAATAAATTTTATAGGGCAAGACTTAAATGGAGTTCAGCCTCTAAGGAAACCTTTTTCTTCCTGAGGATGATACACATAGCTATTCATTTTCTACCTCTTTTAGTGACTAAGCTCTTTCTTTCATTATCACTTAATGTCTATTTTCATTTCTTGATTTCACTTGTGTGATTGTTTTGGGGTTTTGTTTTGAGCCAGGGTTAGTATGTAGCCTGGTTTGGCATTGAATTCATATCCTCCTGATCAGCCTCCTTGGGGCCAGGATTACATGTGTATGTTACAAAATTCAGATTAACACAAAAAGTTTTGCATTATTGAACACATTAGACTTTCCATAGTTTGACCTTTTGAGACCTTGAATGCCTGAATGACATTTCAGGAAATTATGTGGAACTTGCATCAGTTTTATTGTTTTTGTTCGTTTGCTTTGCTTTTTTTTTTTTCATTAAGTTAGAGAAAGGAAGAGAAAGAATTTCTATTATTGACCTTTTTCAGTTTCTAGGGAATGTTGCCTTAAATCAAAGGTGGCTGACAAAATAGCATTTGATTTTGAGACTTCATTGCAGAGAAAACACCTCTGGAATTTCCTGTGTCTAAGCAGCATTGATCCTTAGGTTAGAAGTCCCTGTCTTTCTAAGGACGACACTTATACTTCCATGCATGCAACACATATACAAACATCCAACAAGCTCTTTACAAGCTAAGAGCCTTGTATAAGTGTATTCCTACATCCTTTGTTTGTTAATTAAAGTTCATTTCATTTTTGACTATCAATCAAGCACAGTGGTAAAGAGACAAAGATCAGATCCTAGGAGCTATCTAAATCGGCTTGGATATTTCTTCTTCTTGGCCCAAGCCAAGTCTTCTTTTTTTTTTAATTTATTTTTTTATTACATATTTTCCTCAATTACATTTCCAATGCTATCCCAAAAGTCCCCCATACCCCTCCCCCCCCACTTCCCTACCCACTCATTCCCAATTTTTTTGGTCCTGGCGTTCCCCTGTACTGGGGCATATAAAGTTTGCGTGTCCAATGGGCCTCTCTTTCCAGTGATGGCCGACTAGGCCATCTTTTGATACATATGCAGCTAGAGACAAGAGCTCCGGAGTATTGGTTAGTTCATAATGTTGTTCCACCTATAGGGTTGCAGATCCCTTTAGCTCCTTGGGTACTTTCTCTAGCTCCTCCATTGGGAGCCCTGTGATCCATCCAATAGCTGACTGTGAGTATCCATCCACTTCTGTGTTTGCTAGGCCCCGGCATAGTCTCACAAGAGACAGCTATATCTGGGTCCTTTCGATAAAATCTTGCTAGTGTATGCAATGGTGTCAGCGTTTGGAAGCTGATTATGGGTTGGATTCCTGGATATGGCAGTCTCTACATGGTCCATCCTTTTGTCTCAGCTCCAAACTTTGTCTCTGTAACTCCTTCCATGGGTGTTTTGTTCCCAATTCTAAGAAGGGGCAAAGTGTCCACATTTTGGTTATCTGGCAGCTCCAGGGCCACCTAGCAGGACATACAAAAGTGCAGTAACAGAAGCAAGAGACTCCCACCTTGCCTCAAAATTTGAAACATGAGAACTACCTCCCAAAAATGGTTTGAGGATCTACATACATGCACTGTGATATGTGTAACCACACTTAACATACACACATCACACATGCAAAATAAATGCATTTTAAATCTTTAAAATTTTAAATAGAGGTATGCATAATAGAGATTCTAATATCCAGGATGCTGTGATTGCAATTTCGTTGTCCATAGAGATTGCAGAGCAGAAGGGCAGAGATGCTGGTATGCTTAGCTTTCATACTCCTTTTGATTACAAGCCCAGTCCCACTATATTCTTGCATCACCTTTATATCTCAGTCCTTTTAAAAGTAATTTTCATTCTTTTTAATAGCTGAGTAGTACACCATTGTGTAAATGTACCACATTTTTTGTATCCATTCCTCTGTTGAGGGACATCTGGGTTCTTTCCAGCTTCTGGCTATTATAAATAAGGCTGCTATGAACATAGTGGAACATGTGTCCTTCTTACCGGTTGGGACATCTTCTGGATATATGCCCAGGAGAGGAATTGCGGGATCCTCTGGTAGTACTATGTCCAATTTTCTGAGGAACTGCCAGACTGATTTCCAGAGTGGTTGTACAAGCTTGCAATCCCACCAACAATGGAGGAGTGTTTCTCTTTCTCCACATCCTCGCCAGCATCTGCTGTCACCTGAATTTTTCATCTTAGCCATTCTGACTGGTGTGAGGTGGAATCTCAGGGTTGTTTTGATTTGCATTTCCCTGATGATTAAGGATGTTGAACATTTTTTCAGGTGTTTCTCAGCCTTTTGGTATTCCTCGGGTGAGAATTCTTTGTTCAGCTCTGAGCCCCATCTTTTAAGGGGGTTATTTGATTTTCTGGAGTCCACCCTCTTGAGTTCTTCACCTCTTGGCTTTCAGATCTCTTCCTTGCTGAAGTCTTTTTCTAAGGTCCTAATGGCTTCTGCAGCTTTCCCACACACCCCGTTCTACCTTCCATTACTTTGCTCCTAGTCATCTTTTCACCATTTTTGCTTTCCTACTCTTGCTATGACATTTATGCTCTATTTCTATGGATGCCTTTGTAATGCCTCAGAGGCAACAAAATCTGAGTCTTTGAAATAATGAAAATATTACTAAACTCTAACACCAGTACTTCTGGAGCCTAGTAGAGGATTAGAGATTTATTACTTTCAGCCAACTTCCAATCTGTATATCATCTCAATTGTGTAGTGACTTTTGTCCTTTTGAATTCGGTGTACATGTATGCATAGGCACACACACACACACACCAACACACACAACACACACACACTTCATGCTTCAATATTATAAGAGAGAAGCTGTAAAGTTTCCCAAAAGGCACAAATATAGTATTAGCAGATCCAAAATTGACAACGGAGTCAAGGGTCTCAGCGATTTAGGAAAACTGTCCTGGCTATATTGTTGTAACAGGAAGTTTGCATCAGTATGATTTTGTACTTGTAGTAACAGGATATATAATAGTAAACCTCTGGTTATTTTTCTTACATGTGGGAAAAGTCCTTTCAGAGTAGTTTTAGGAGCTATAGTGTTATGGATCCAGTGACATTCTGTATTTCCATTTGGGTATTTTTTTTTAGTATTTATTTATTTTTTATTAGATATTTTCTTTACATACATTTCAAATTTCAAATGCTATCCTGAAAGTTCCCTATACCCTCCCCCCGCCCTGCTCCCCTACCCACCCACACCTGCTTCTTGGCACTGGCTTTATATGCCCCTGTACTGGGGCATATAAAGTTTGCAATACCAAGGGGCCTCTCTTCCCATTTGGGTATTTTTAACCTTTGCATTGGTCCCTAAGACTTTTGTTCAATGGTCATAAAACAGATATCACACTGCATGACAGTAAAGGAAGACTAGCAATTTTCTTCACCTTTCAGAAGCTCCAACTGCTATTGTATCCCTTAAGAACAAACTAGGGAGTATGACTGCACTATACTGTAAAGAAGTCCTGCCTTATAGATCTTTCCAATCCCAATGTGTTACACATTGCTTCACATAAAATAAAAATTAGGAATTCTTTCTTTTAATTTGCTTATTCTTTCACAATTTCCTAGTCCATTTAATGTTCTTTGATTCAAGACTTCCACATCATCTTCTCATCCGTTTTCCCTTCCCAAATTTTTTTCTTCTCAAGTCATTGTCCTACTTATGTGAGGGGGGGATGTTTATGTGTGTGAGTGTGAGTATATGTATGTGTGACTGTGTATGTGTATCCTACTGCATTTTAGGTATTTTTGAATTTTGGCTGGCCATGATGGCACACATCTTTAATGCTGGCATACAGAAGACAGAAGTAGGTGGACCTCTAGGAATTTAAGCACCCTGATCTGTATAATGTGCTCTAGACCAACCAGGACAGAAACTTGAGGGCCTATCTCAAAATAAATAAATAAAAAAATGTCAAGAATTGTAAAATACATCTACAAAGAGTAAATAACTAATAAAATTAGTATTATTATATAATTATAAATAGTAATAGATATTTTACAGGCAATGAAAAGTAATAGGAAAGATTTCATTATCTAAGAAAGACCCTCCGAAAAGTTGCAACACTAGGTTGAAGGGTGTTTTGGCAGTAAAGTTCTACATTGTTTGATTATGATTCAAATGTCATGAATGGGTGCTTGTTTGTTTTCTTGCTTGCTTGTTTGAATAACTTCTTGTGTATTTACTGAGGTGATAGACTAAGGAGAAAACAGATTAGAGGTTAGCTGAAGACTCAATGCCTATACTTGTTCAGTTTAAGGTTCCCATGGTATGTCCAAATACAAAGATAAATCTATTTGGAGCTCAGGAGAGAGGTTTAGCAGAAATATAAAGGGAAAAGATGTTGACATGTAGGCAAAAACTGGATTATGTATATCACCTAATATAAAAAGGTATTTTATTCCTGACAACATTAAAGGAATGATGATAAGAAAACAAATGATTATCAAAATATATCAGTGAAATACACTAAATGGTTGAGTTTCTTAAATCTCTTGATAAGATTGTCTTCCATTCATATAATTCTTGATACTTTGTAAAGCATTTTTAATGTATGATTCTATTTCATTGTCATTATAACCATATGAAGCAGGATATGAGAGCACAAGAGCAATTTCTAAAAGTTTTGGTGAGCTAGGCCAACATGATGCTTCAGTCAGTAAAGATATTTGCCACAAAATCTGATGGCCTGAGTTAAATCCCCAAGATATACATTGGTGGAAAGACAGAACCAACTGCCACAAGCTTTCCTTTGACTTTCAGACACATCTACACACAGGAAGAAAGAAACAAAAGAGAGAGAGGGGGGGGAGGGAGGGAGGAAAGAAAGAAAGAAAGAAAGAAAGAAAGAAAGAAAGAAAGAAAGAAAGAAAGAAAGAAAGAAAGAGAGAGAGAGAAGAAAGGAAGGGAAAAACAACTTTATCAAGTTACCAACTAAAAAGCTGTGTTAGAGTCTGCTTTCTTGCTTCATTCTCATTCTTAGGGCACTCTCTGCGTGAGATGGTAAGTGTTCTTACCTCACAAGTGGACTCATTAGTAGCTTAGCCACCCAGTGTCCCTCATTACAAAAGAACATGAAGGGAAAACAGTGAAGTAATTGATTAGCAATGATTATCATAAGTATTGAATAAGAAAATAGTAGCACATGCACATCATGTTGGTTTCCCCATCATTCCAAAACTAAGAAAACGAATTTCATTCATAAGAAAGAATATCTCAACAAGTTCCAAAAGTCTTTTGGCGCACTTGTACAGTCACAGCATTCAGGTAATGTAGGCAGGCAAATTGTTGTTTTTTAAGGGTCATCCCTGTCTGCAAAATGAGCTTGAGACCAATCTGATCAACATTAATATGAGACCATACCTCAAACAAAATAAGTCTTTAGTTAGATGTTTTTGTGTGGTTAGAGAAAATATTTTAAAATAAGAATATGCCTTTTTTTTATCAAATCAGCTATACTTTCCAATGGCAATGGGTAAGTATAAATAAGTATTTTTCTAACAACTCAAGTTTCAATGTCAAAATCAAAATGAAATAGCTCTAAAGCCCACTTCAAACACTTCTTGGACAGATAACCTAAGTTCCTAGTGGAATGCTTGAATTCTTATCTTTGCTGTGGTCTCAAGTGTTTTGAATTTTAGAAACAAAATGTTATCTAGTGGGCTCTTTTCATCTGCTGACTTCTAGAGAGCATTGTAGCAACACATTTCTGCTCTCATTAGTTGTTTAGATTATTGGGAAAATTCTTTCGATTCCAGCTCCAAATGATATTTCAGCTCCAAAAAGCTGTTATCTCAAAAGTATCTCAATTTAAAACACTCATTATAGGAACCTTGAGACTTGCATATATGCTTCGGTCCAGGAAAGCAAACAAACAAACAAAACAAGACAAAGCAAAACCTTCTTACCTTCTATTGCTTTTGGAGGTTTTTTTTTTTTCACTTTTCATTTTTAAATAGTTCCAGGCTTGCAGAACACTGACACATGTAAGACATGAGACATCGAGTTCCATAGAAAAATCACTCTTGATTCTCATATAGTAATGATACATAATCATAATTTAATAGTCTAAACCAAAATAATAGTGTCAGGATAATTCTATTAACTAAACTACAGATTTTACTCCTATTTTGAAATGTTTTCACTAGTGGTCTTTTTCTGTTCCAGAATTCTATGGTATTATTCCTGTCTCCATAGTTTTCTCAAATTTATCCTTAAGCCTTCCATTTTTCTTTCATGACCTTTACACTTTTGCAGAAGATTGTTTTGCTGCTTAGATTCATGGTCCTCATTTGTGGCTGATCTGCTGTTTCTCTGTGATGGTCTTAGGGAAAGAAAAGCAAAGGTGATCTCTCCTTCTGAGGGCATCCTACAGTGGCCACATGATGTTCATGTTTTATTACTGACTGGCATGGTAAACCTTGACCAACACTTAGTTAAGGTGACAGCTATACATTTCTCCACTATGAAGTTATTGGGTTTTTCCTTCATAATATAGAATGTAAATGGAAAATATGCCATGAATTATTTTTAACCCCAAGAATGATTAAAACAATGCAAGAATGGGAACAAAACAGCTGTGTTCAGCTCCTGAAGCTTAGCATAGTGGCACTGGACAAACCATTTCTCAGTCTGCTTTTGAATCTTTTGTCTTCAAAATAGCCTCAATACCTTTTAAAACACTTAGTTTTTTGGAGTTCAAGATAGGGTTTTGCTGTATAGCCCTGGCTATCCTGAAAATTTCTAAGTAGACCAGGCTGACCTTGACCTCACAGAGACCATTCTGCCTCTACCTCCCAAGTGCTGGGATAAAAGGCTTTCACAACAACACCCAGCTTTAAAACAATGATTTAATGAGCTATGGTTGTCAGCTTAGTAAACCAGATTGTACCTAAGAAATCCTGGAAAGGATTTTAGCCAAAATTTGAAATATACATTTATTCACTCACTCACTCACTCACTCACTCACTGTCTATTGAGATATCAGTCAACATTTCAGATTCTGAACTTCAAGCAACAAATACCTCCAATTTCTGTCCTAATGGGAGCTTATGTTCTGATAGGGACAACAGATGATCTGGAGGTTCATTATTAGTATATTTCACCATATTATATAGTGATTGGAAAAGAACAATTAATAAAACTTGAAAAACACTTCAGGAAATTCTCATATGTTAAAGAATTCAGGGAAAGTCACTACTGAGTGGTTATCTGGGTTAGAATTCCTGTTCTGGATTGTGCTCAAAACTTGACCACCTTAAAAGTCAATAGGAAGTGCAGAGACAAAGAATGGAGCAGAAACTGGAAGAAAGGTCATCCAGAGACTGTCCCACCTAGGGATCCATCTCATCTGCTGACACCAAACCCAGACACTTATTGCTAATGCCAAGAAGTGCTTGTTGACAGGAGCCCAATATATCTGTCCCCTTAGAGGCTCTGCCAGAGCCAGACCAATACAGATGTGGATATACACAGCCAAACATTTGATTAAGTACAGGGACCTCAATGGGGAAATTAGGGCAAGGACTGTAGGAACTGAAGAGGTTTGCAGCCTCATAGGAAAAACAACAATATCAACCAGCCAGATCCCCCCAAAGCTCCCAGGGACTAAACCACTAACCAAAGAGTACACAGGAGGTACACGTGGCTCCAACCACATATGTAGCAGAGGAATACCTTATCTGCCATCACTGGGAGGGGAGTCCCTTGATCCTGAGGAGGCTTGATGACCTAGGATAGGGGAACTTTAGGCCGCTGAGGCAGGAGTGGGTGGGTGGGTGGGGGAGCACCCTCACAGAGGCAGGGGGAGGGAGAAGGGGATAAACAGATTGTGGAGGGGAAACTGGGAAGGGTGATAACATTTGAAATGTAAATAAATAAAATAACCAATAAAAATAGAATAAAATAAAAGTCAGTGTGTTGGGAGCTGGAGAGCTACTCAGCAGGCATGAGCACTTACTGCTTTTGTAGAGAACTACGGTTCAGTTCCAAGCACCCATGTCATAACTCTCAACCCTGTAACCCTAGTTCCAGCATAGCTAATGCCCTTTTCTGACATCTACATTCAAGGATGCACGTGATGAACATACATACATATAGACAGATACATTTGAGTCAGTGAATCTTTAAAACATTGATAGAAAGCATTGTTGTAGACTGTATATCATTCAAAATATTGATGGGACAATCCCATTGTTGGCTTTCTATACACTATAATATATGCTCTTTCTAGGGTATTACAGATGGTCTTGTATACATCAAAATGACTAATATATTTACTGTCAAAAACTCTACATCTACCATACTGCTAGTCTCAGGGAGCCCACTACTCCTAATCACTGTGCTGTAATCCATAGCCTTCTGGTTCAGATACTGATCAGAGAAGACAGTATTCTAAAGGTAGTATTAGGAAGGTGCAATGTCTGCATTAATGGCTGCATTAAGTGGGTGTGACCAGAGAAATGCCTTAAGGAAGTATCTAAGAAACATTTGTATGTATGTATGTATTATGTATGCATGTATGTACATATCTAGAATGAAGCTTCAAATATCATTGTAGAACAAGACACCTGAGTTCCATTGAGAAAATAACAACTATTTTAAAGTCCAAAAATAAGAAAAAGATCAATTTTGTGGTTATATACAGCATAAATCTAAGAAATCATCTGTTCATCTCATTTATTTATTCATTTATCATATTTCCAGTCAGTAGTACTAAGCATACATTATGTGCCAAGCACAGAGGTGATTTAAACTCATGTTCCCAAAAGGAAGACATTTCCTTGATAAAAAAAAAAAAGGAAAAGAAGAGAAACAAACTAAAAATATCATCATTTTTCATCTGTACAGTGACATAAAAACCTCTACATTATCTCAATATAAAAATAAGCAATAATTACCTTTATTAGTCAACTCAGATTCAATTCATAGATAAGCCCATGTCTATGAACAGAGAGAGTTGCAAAATCCTGTGGATATTTAACATTCATACATTTCCTGAAACAGAAACCTTTTCAGAAATGCCTTGCCTTTGTAATGTGACAAGTTCAGACATCCTAACTAGGCTGTGAAGGTGCTCTCCATGGCGGTGACATTATTGATTCAGCTGTTAACAGCATAGGCCTAAATGAGTGATGACGACTCTCTGGCTGTCTCTCCCTACTGCCATGAAAATGGCTCTGGGCTTTATCCAAGCAGGACTGCTGGATGAGTAGTGGATGTATGAACAGAGGGGAAATTGGTCCTGAGGTGGATTCACTCTCTTGAGAAAGATTTGTTGTACTACCAGCAACTTGTACTTTCAACAGCATGAACCTTCATGTAAGAATTTTGAAGAGGAATGGGCAATTTTGAATGAGCTTAATGTTTTATCAGCTGCTTTTTCTTCTCATCGAGACCTAAGTGATCTCAGGGGACATTGCAGGTTTGCCGTTTTTAGAAAAGACTCCTTGAGAGTTATTTGAAGCCCTCCATCCTTGAGAATTATTTACAATCCTCCATGCTTCTATCTGTCATTTTCACTACATATATCCTACAAACACCACTGAAAGAGTGTTCTCTAGTTCACATAGGTAGATGGAGCCAGCAGTCATTGGGATGGTGGGCTTCTCAGCTCTGAATAGAAATGCAGCTGGCAATTGTGTTTTAGTAATAGAACCATGTCTGATGAATGGCATATGTGGTCATTGATGTGGGCCTGAGAACAGAGATGTTCATGTTCTGCACTGAAAAGAACAAGAGCCATTTCTTCAGTTGTACAGGGAGAGGAAACAATCAGGAAGCCCTCAAAGCTCTTGCTGTTGTGGTGGGTCTTCAGGTAGAGTGGACCACGGCTGAATGTATCAGTTCAAGAACCGCATTTTAGACTTGTTTCATATTTTCAATTTCCTTCCTCAAAAATGTCAGGCATGTTGGCACAGAGCTACAATCCCAGCATTCAGGAGACTGAGCAAGGAGGAACCTTTTGAGTTTCAGGCCAGCCTGGGCTACGTACTGTGTTCTAGGCCAGCATGAGCTACACAGTGGGACCCTATTTCATAAATAAATAATAGATCCTACTTGCATAAAGGAAAGGAGCCTTCACTGTAGATTTTCTGAATGGACAAGTTCATGATTACTTCACCGCAAATTTATATTCTACAAGCCTACCTCTCTTCTCTTTCTATCAGAGTGCAAAATTATAATCACGAAGCAAGAATCATTTTTGAAACTAAAGTAGATAGGAGGAGGAGAGGGAGGGTCATACAGAAATAATACAAGCACAGCAGCAGAAAGAATACAAAAAAGTACTTACTAGACCCCATCTATATGTTTCATCTATATTCATCCATGTGCTTGTTACAGAAGCCCTTGAGCAAGTACTCTTTTAATTACCACTTTACAGATAAGTATCAAATACAGATATTAAATACTTTTCCCAGAGTCACACAGTTTGTTAGCAGACAAGTTCCCACCCAAGTAATCCTGATTCCAAATCTGTGATCTTAACCACTGTGCTTTGCTGTATTTCCTTAGTTCCTTTGTTAAAGGTAGTATTTGATACACTTTAACAAGTATGAACAGGAAGATTTTGAGTTGCTAGAATTGGAGAAATAGCTAAGGGAATCAAGAGCTTGCTGCATAGGTGTGAGGAGCTGGGTTTATATTGTCAGCACCCATGTAAAATTGGGCAACATATCTATAATACTAGCACTATGGTGAGAATAAGAGCAATCTATCTACCCCTAGGGATCACTGGGTGACCTATCTAGTCAAATTGATGATCTCCAGGTTCAGTAACATACCCTACCCAGAAAAATAAGGTGGAACACATTTGAGAAAGATGCCTGAAGTCAACTTCTGTCCTACACACACACACACACACACACACACACACACACACACACAGGTATATGCAAAAACAAGTGAAACACCCACATGAACATATATGTACAACAAACATGGATTCACATCTAATAATAACCACAATTTTTTTTTAAGATTTAATGTTTCACTGGATCTTCCAAATAGTTAACTTTATCTCCTAGCATGGGAGACCTACAGCTTTGCTAGCAAAAATATATTTGCCTGACCTTAAACTTGACTGATGGAGACTTCCAACTTTGCAACATAACACAGTCCATTTATAAAAGCCCTAATCATTGGGCTGTTATATTTTGAACTGAGTTAAAATTTGATCTTCCCATAACCCCCACCTTTTTGCATCTATGAATGCTTTGGGTGGATACATGATATGCATAAACCCTCCTGGCAAAGATGGTCTTTCATATCCTTAGAGAATTCAGCCCTCACTCCTCAAAAAACTCTCAATACCAAGTCTTCAGAACAAAAAATACAGGTATCGAACTCAAAACCAAAAACAAACATAAAGCAGAAACACAGCATCTGACTTACACTATTTTCATTTAAAATATAATTTTATATAACAAATGAAGAACTCCTAACCTCATGCATGTGTGATGCTTGCAAATGGGACAATTTATTTCTCCTCTGCATTGGCACCAGAGGTGGCAAATGCTGACCTGTCAGATTCAATGCATTTTTTGCTGGGTTAGGACCGCAAGGGCTTTCCAGGGGATCAAGCTCTCTGCTGTAATCATTAAAACCTGCAGAACCCTGCCTGGCTCTGGGGAGGAGCCCAGCTCTGCTGGCCCTCATCAGCCCTCCAGGAGGGCTGTTTAAAAGTAGGGCAGGAGAGACAACCTCTGGCTGCATATCAGTTCCCCAACCTATCTTGATACCATCATGCTGACTCTCTTTCCTTGGCATTTCATCCCCCTGAATATATTTGTTTCTATGGTCTATACCTGTTTCCTCATGTGACACCATCCCAAGTATCAGATTAGGCCCTAATATCTGCTCTCTAGTTTTGCCTATCAAATAGGCATTTCAAGACACAGACCCCTTCCCATAACCTGACCCTGTGTATACTTATACCCCGATGACCAGTTTTTACTTTCAAAGAACAAAAAAACCTTTCCTGCCACTTTAAAGTTCTGTGCCTTAGCTTGATAGTTCCTCTCCTGTATTTTCTGATCTTGATTCTGCTCTTTATACAAATAATATTCACATAACCATGCATGTATGTTCTCTCTCTCTTTTACACACACACACACACACACACACACACACACACACACACACACACACACACACACAGCCTGCACCTAGAATTTGCATCAGAATCTGTCACAGTATTTAGCCACATCATTATATCTGTCAGCTTCACCAGACTCCTGGTCTCAATCCCTTCCTTTCAGCATCCTGGCACTGACACCGTATAATTTCTTTTAAGTCATGATGCAATTTGATGTGCTTTTCCAAAGGTTATGGTGGTGATTTTAAAGTGTTTGTTTTGTTAGAGAAAAGAGGTATGACAGTGTTGTTGGCTTCAATGGAGTCCTTTGGCGCCTCTGCCAGGGTGTTTTCAGAGCATTCAAAAACTGTCAGGATAAAGAGATATGAGAAGATCTCTTCATAAGAGATGCCAGTGATTAAAAAGAACAGTTGATGGAGACGTGCTAGGCAAGGTGTCATTGAGAGGAGGGTGCCTCGATAATGCTTGCAACTGTGTGCCCCTGCCAGGAAGGTGAAAAGTGGGGAAGGCAGAAAAGGTGAGGTATAAACCAGCTAACTGGAAACGACAGTATAAGTGTGCTAGCTGTTTCTAGTGTTTTTATATCAAATTGTGCTTAAGAATTCACAACATAAAATTTTCCACCTTAGCCACGTTTAAGTGTTTAGTTCAGCAGTGTTAATTTCTTGTATCATTATGCAGTATATCTTCAGAACTTGCCTATCTTACAGGAGGAAAACTCAGTGCCCTTTAAAGCACAGTTGCTTTCCCACTATGTCTCTGCCCACAGCACCACCGCCTTGCTTTCTGCCCCTATGAATCTGACTCCTCCAGGTCCATTACATGATGGAATCCTATATATCCTTTCTGAATTGTTTACCTCAGTTACCATAATGTCTTTAAATGTCATCCATCCACCACCATTTTTAGCACTGTTTACTGCCAGGCATGTGGTCTCATTTCATTTTTGCCATAACTCTACGTGGCACCAGAGTGCCTTTACACTACTTTCAAAATTGGGAGTAACAAGCACTCTGGGATCAGAATCAGAATCAATAGCAGCTGGAGAGAGTTGTTGGCAGAATGATCAGGGGTGAAACACAAATGGTTGCACAGAAGTGAAGGTGCTCCGTGGCGTGCTTGTAACAGGGTTGCAGCCAGATTCAGTAGGAAATCTCTGGAGCCAGCTCAGGCTTTCAGAATCATAAGTAAATGACAAGGAGAAGCCTTTCACTCTCGCGTCATTCAATCTTTGGCCACTGTCCTATTTCTCAGGAAGAGGACACCATTTTGCATGATGTAATTCCCTGAAGGCAAGCTCCAATAAGGAACCTAGCTGTGAGCAAGCACCCAAAAGCATAGCAGATGGCATGGCTTCAGTGTAGAGTACCACAATATCCACTAACAATTCTAAAAAAATAAATATGTTTCCTTATATTCCATAAATGATGTAAGAATCGGACACTGTTTATTTGACACTGAGATTGATGTTCTTTCTACCACACTAGACTTACTCTTCAAGCGATGCTTCCTAGGTGCTAAGATCAGGCTTGAATTCTAGTCACAATTGAAATGGAATCAAATTCCAGAAACCATTTGAATGATGCACTATTCATGTATTCTTTATTAAATCTATGGATACCAACTCTTTTTCTGGTCCTTGTCTTCAGTATTGAGACTGTATCATTGCCATACCCTTTATACCTTTGCTATGCCTGAAGATTCTTCTACCATTTGATCAGTTGATTGCTGTTGTCTAGTAAATCTCTCAAGAGGACTATATTTTCCAACTTATTATAAGAGCCATGATTGTCTGCTCACATGCTTTTTATAACCATTGTCACCAATATAACAATCACAATGATGCTCGGCGATACTATAGTGGGTCCTACATATCCATATGTTCTACATCTATTTAATCAGCCAACTACAGATCAGATATTCAAAAAGCATTTTGCCTTGCTAGATAGAGTAATATATATCTATAAATACCAGTACTCTGTTAGGCAGAATGATTGCCAAGTTTAATACAAGATTGGTCTATATGGCAAGTTCCTATTTTGAAAAGAAGTGCTGTGTCATACAGTAAAGATTTAGATCCATTAGTAGCCTGGCCTGTGCAAAGCCTTGAGTTGGACCCTCAGCAGCCCATAAAACAAATGTGGTAGCATATGCTTGTCATAAAAGCAGGAAGATCAGAAGTTCAAGATTGTCCTCCATTACAGGGTAAGTTTAAGGTCACCCCTGAAATACATGAGACCCTGTGAAACATAACAATGTTGTCTGTACTGAATATGTAAACTTTTGCCATTTGTCATGTCCTAACCATTGTATACCATTTTTTATTGGTATTTACTGGTATTTAAAGGATACAGGAGTTTTACATGCATTATATTCAAATATTGCATCATTTTGTTTGGGAGCATCCATACGTTTGGGTATCTTTTAGGGATGTCTTAGAACCAATCATTTGTCTATAAGGGACAGATGTGTTTGCCAAGTAGGATTTCCTGGACACTGTGCTGAGGTCTGGATGCATGTTGTCTCACTTAATTCTATGAACTACTTTCTCTGGATCTTCTAACAGGCACTCTCAGTTCTAAATGCCCACAGTGAGGCTTAGAGAGCTTAAGTTCCCTGCCTAGTATCTCAAAGTCTGGCAGAAGCAAAGTACGCAGTCCAGTTCCAAAGTCTGAGTTAACACTTCAAAACTTGAATTGCTGTGTCTTCAGGATCAGGTCCAAATACCTGCATTAAAAATTCTGTTCTTATCGCCCTCTAGACTCCAGGAAATAAAACATCCTTCACAATTGTTTCAGGGTACACTCCCCTGCTTTTGCTAAGCAGTAGAAGGATCCCTCTTTGATGCAGATGTGATTTAAGCTAGCTTTAGCTCAGTGTCCTCCAAAGGCCTCTTCAAGTTGACTCTCACTAAACAATACTCAATTTCCCATATGCAGATCTTTTTTCCCTGTTTGGCCACTGGGTCCTTTAAGAACAGGTTTTATGGTTTTGTAAGTAAAAATAATTCTTCCTTTTCATCCTTTTTCTCTCTGATTTCATGTAGCCCAGTCTGGTCTGGCCTGAAATTTAGACTTCTGATTTTCCTGCCTCTACCTTCTAAAGTCTGGGATTATACTAGTACAGCACTGTGAATGGATTTTTCAGTACTGGGATGGGTTTGAGAACTTTATGCATGATGAAGAAGCGCATATTTTTCTAGCACCCAGAAAATTCTTCACTATACACTCTATCCTAAACTTTAAGATTTTTTTAATATTAAAACTGATGGTACCTTGCTACAAAGGAAAAGCTATGCATATAGACTCTTGAAAAGGGATAGCAATGAAGGGTATATAAGATATACTTATTGTAGCCAATGCTATGAAATTCTGACCTTGACATATTACTGAGGACTACTATAGCTCTCCATTTTAATTAAACTTTTATTTTCAGATAATTGTGCATTGCATAAATCAATGAAAGAGAAACCTCACACATCTTTTTCCTGGTGTTCTCCAATAATACATTCTGCAAATTTGTAATTTAGTGTCACAGCAGGATATTGACATTGATAAATCAGTCTACAGAGCATTTTCATCACCACAAGAATCCTTTCTGTTGCCCTTTCTAGCCAACACCTCTCTCTCCCCCACTAGCCACCACCTGGGGTAACTATTAATCTGCTCCCTACCCAATGATTTTCTTATTTCAGTGACATTAAAACAATACAGGTGTACCATGTGTTATATTTGAGATTAGCTGTTTCGCTCAATATGGTCCCCTAGAGATGCAGCTAGATTGTTGTATACAGTAAGATGCTTCTTTTCATCCGTAAGTAGTAGTGTATGGTTGGGTTTCTTTCGTTTAATATTGCACGGGTGCATTTTCATCCCTAGCTTTAGACTACTATCAATTAAGCTATCAACATTTAGTTGCCGTGTTTTCCAGTCTTTATTATTGTGTATCATCTTGAAGGAGCAGGTGCCATACATGTAAACGTCAGACAATAAGTGCCTGAACCCAATGAGCCATCTCACTAATCCCTATAGGTTTTTTATTTATGTAAACTCACTATTTCATTTCTGTGTAATGAGTACTCCCATGATATTGATGGATGATACTGTAGTTGCGTATTTACTCTAGAAGCTGCCAAACTTGTCCATCGCAAATGTACTGTTATGTCTTACTGACACTGTCGAGGAGTCATCTAGTTTCTTTCCTTCATCATCAAAACTGGTGGTTATCTTTCTTTTGTATTTTAAACTACTCAGAAGCTGGTATAATAGTAACCCATTGTGGTTTTTACTTTACATATCATTGTTGGCTAATGATATTGAATATCTTGCTACCCCTTGTTTCTATCTGTATACATCTTTCAGTGGAACATCTGTTCATATATATTATCCATTTTCAAACTCAGAAGAGTTTTTATAGTTCAGCTTTATATATGCTTATATATAAAAACTGTAATACACATATACATTGTAGACATGATTTGTTCATGGCTTTCTTTATATTTTCATCCTGTTCATAAGGTCTTGCACACAACAAAAGTATTAAATTTTTCTAATGTTTAATGTATTTGTGTTTCCTTTCATAGATCGTGCCTTCATGTTTCATTAGCCATAAACCCCAAAGATTTTTTTCTGCTTTATGTATCTTACAGTTTTACACTTGTATATGTGATCTACTTTACTTGATTGTTACATTAAGTGCACAGTTTAGATTGAAGTACATATTTTAATATGACTGTGCCATTGCTATAGAACCATTCATTCAAACAGTTGACTTGATTTTTTAAATGAGATCAGACTCACACATTTCTCCTTGTTTTTAGACCTGGCCACCTCTAGGCATTCTGGATGCCACTTACACGCTTCACAGATATTTTAGATTTAAAGGGCCCCACACAGTGCTCTCGTTTCTCTGCTTTGACCCATCTTCATCATGTTCTTAACTATACTGTACTAATTAGCTCTACATTTGACCCAACTCTCCTGTCAAAGCATTTTCAACCCATCCTTATCTTTAAATCTAATATGAGATACTACCAAATTTTCTCAGCTCCATCCCCAAATTTTTCATACACTCATTTCCTTTTTTGACCACTGTCCTGTCTCTGATGCTTTTTGCTTCAAATGCTAATAAGCCTGATGGTGCCTGATTTTTTCTCCTAGATTTCGGTCTTTCTACCAAAATATTTTTTCCAATAATGTAGCTATGATAATCCTTCTCAAATGCAAAATTAAGAAACTGCCTTTTCATCAGTCTTCCTCTTGTCCTGTGTATCATATTTGAAGGCATTTTCTTCAGACCCTGGCTTTAGCTCCAGCCTCTACAGCATGCCTAACGCTGCACCTGCATCACCATAAGTATTTACTGATTATGCAACAGTATCTTAGATAATGGGTGAAAGAAACTTCCCATTATCAGCATCATACATTCAGTTTTCAACAATATTCACGGCTGTATTTCCTGAGAATTTAGTAGAACATGGTCTGTCTCATGAAGCAGCATCTTAGAATTGAATCAAATACTTGGATAAAACATGTTTTTTTAAAAAGATATGATTCTAAGAAGTTAGAATAAAACATAGAGACAAATGATACAAGAAAGAAAAGCTATCCTCCAGGCCTTGCAAGAAGTGTACAGAATCCAACACATGTGCACTTGGGTAACTAGAATGTGGAATACAGAAAATCCTGTCACTTGCTCTTGCATTTCATTGAACAAGGAGAGCTCCTATGGCATTGTGAACAAATCAGGGAACACAGAAGAGAAATCCTGAGGCTCCTCTTGTGACTGGAAGGCTGGTAATACAGGAAGTATTTGTCCCCTTTCTCATGAGTCTAAAAGTCAGAAGAGGGCTGATGAGATTTGATGTAAATACCGGAGGTGCCTGCTACAAACACCCAAAAGACATAGGGCAGTCACATTGTCTTTCTTCCTATGAATCAAGAGAACTCCTAGTTATTTGTTTTTAATCTTCCACTTATAAACAAGGTACCAATTCAAAGTATGATAGTCCTTGTGTGGTGTGGTATGAAGAATGCATGCAAAAAGTTTGTCAGGCACTTAGTGAACAGCTTTTTAAAATCTATATTAAATCAATCATGAAATGTGACCATTTCTGAAATGGCAAAGCATTTGTACTCTTATTTCATGGGGCTATTGAAAAGGTAAAATGAAATAGTTATTATAAAGCACTCTGTGCAGGGTCTGGCACAAAGCAAGCACTCAATAAATGTTCATATTTATTTGACTATTATTGTTGATTGTCAGGAGTCATCAGGTCCACATCAGTAAATAATAGTAAGTGGTCTGTCAGCAGGACCATGGAACTATTCTCATTATGTGGAACTTAGTGTTGCATGGGCAGTCATTAAAATTGGATCTAATTTTAGTTTTCTGAGAAACAGAAAATGCTAGCTTCTCCGGAAATGTTGAATCCTTCCTTGGGTGTGTACTTTAATTTTCCAAAATTATATTGCATGATCTGCAAAACAAAAATGAAATCATATGGCTGTTTATAAAAAGCCCAGGAAAATATTTGGCACTATAAAATATAAAAGAAAAAAATGTATTTTTTTCTCCATAGGACATAATTGAAAAAACAAGGTCGGTCACGGAGTTTTGATCTATTCAAGAGGAATGGAACAAACATTTCCCCAATTATGTTATGGCTTCCAGGTTAAACTCATACTTATCCAATGAGGCTCAAAACAGAATACTGTTCTGCACCAACTGTACTGATGATAGTGATTCAGGGAGTAAATGATAAGATTCCATCTTTCAAAAGTGTTTTTAGAATTGGATTCTGGTAAGTTTCATTTTGCTATTGGCCAAACAAAGTGGATACTACAATATAAAACAGTGGAGGCATCATTCTGAAGAGAAGCTGGTGCATAGGAAAGAAACAGAGACCCCTAATTTAGCGATCTGGATAGACAAGAAAGGAAGTTTCATTGTAGCATACAGAAAACATCAAATAAAGCAATATGGAGGAAATGGCTCAGAATGGAAATAAATCAGTGAGGTATAAATGATAGAAATGGACTAAAATGCCAAGAAATACAAAAGAATATGGAAGTAGAATTGCAGCAATTGCACACATTAAATGCAAATGGTTCAAAGGAAGATAATCTTCTGAAAAGAATAAGTGAATAGCAAATTTCATTCCATCTCCTTTACCAAGACAAAGTTAAGTCCTCTAAAAATATGTACGATAGTTGATCTTTTCTTCATCAAGTTCAGACTTTCCTTTTTATTATACCTCTATAAAAGCAAAGCACTCTCAAGAATAAGAAAGTGGCAATATGGGTTAACAAAGAGAAAAGCACTTGATGCCAAGCATGAAGAACTGAGTTTGATCCCTGGAATCCACATGGTGATAAGAACTCTCCTACATTGTCCTCTGGCCTCCACACATGCATACACACACACACACACACACACACACACACACACACACACACACACCATTGTAAAACTGAAAGAAAGAAATAGAGTTAGGCATAGTGGTGTACACCTGTAACCTCAGATAGTTCTGAATTAGGAAGATTGCTTCAGCATGGAGATTTGAGTCTGGCCTTGTAAACACTGTATGACCCCATCTCAAAAACAGAAAAGAGAAAGAATAAGAGAATCTCCATTACTCTCTATTCATATAATCCTAATCCCAGTCCAGTAAATCCTCAGTGGTTCAAAGCCACCACTTACAGTTTTGAAGATATCATTTCTCCCCTTCTTCCCTCTTCCTTTGTTCACACCATTCTGTTCCTGTACCTTCAGAGGTTTTCTTACCAGAAAGTTGGTAAATCAAGGACCTTTATCTGCTCTTGAAATAATATAATCTGTGCCTAAGGAAGACCAGCAACCCCCTGGATTTGATCCATTTGCAATTTAAAATAATATTCAAAGTGCCTTTTTTCACAGAGAGTTTGTGTGGTAGGATTTTTCTTTCAATCACTACCAGGATGTAGGTCTCTGCCCCCAAAATGGTTTCATGTAGACCAGGCTGGCCTTAAACTCAAACTCACTATATAGCTGAGGATGGCTTTGAACTTCTGGTCCTCTTACCTCTTTATTAACAGGGCTAGATTATATATATATACTACCACATCTATGACTTTCAGGAATCTTTACATATTAAAATCCATGTTAAGATTATCTACTTCTTAACAGATTTCCTTCCAGTAACTGGAGAACATAGTAAATGTAACAGATTTTTGAAAATTGCTGTACAAATGCTAATAACACCCCTCTGCATAAATGGGCAGCATGAGTCATATGGCTTATTTATCTGCTCCTTTCCTAATCTGAGACTTTAGAGCAGCATGGATGACCTCATTCATATGTCTGTATTACTGTTATGACCAAAACAACAGACTCCTGAAACAGGAAGTAGAGAGCATTTTGGTGTCGTGACACACAATTTTCTAGTCAAAAAGTGATGCTAGAAAATTTTTGGCACCTTCTAAACTGTTCAGCGCTAATTTTAAATAGGAATCCACTAAAAGAAATAATTTAAAGTAATTTTTAACTATAAAGAGTAGCTATTAGGGTCTGTCAACTGCTAAAGCTCCTTCAAATGGCCAAATACCAAAGGGAGAAATGATGTAATTATATGTAACTTTATAAACTACAATTTAAAAACAAAACAATTAAAGGGGGAGTGACAATGGTGATTTTCAGATAGTATCTTAGTCACTGTTCTATTGCTGTGAAGAGATACCATGACCAAAGAGACTCATAAAAGAAAGCATTTACTTGGGGGCTTGTTTAGTTTCAGGAGGTTATTCCATGATCATTGTGTCAGCAACTGTGGCAACCGACAGGCAGGCATAGCGCTAGAGTAATAGCTGAACGCTTATATCTATCTTCCAGTAGAAAGCAAATGGATAGTGAGACTAGGTCTGGTATGTGGTTTGAAACCTCAAATCCCAGCCTCAGTGACACACATCCTTCAACAAGGTCACACCTCCTTCCTAAACAACCTATCATCTGTCAAGCAAACATTCAAACATGTGAGCCCATGTGGACCATTCTCATTGAAACCACCACAGATAGTTTACTGTTGTTAACCTTCCAGCTGTCCTTGGAGCATTCTAAGAAGTCCCTCCTGAAGTGAGCATTCTACTCTGACTCAAATTTTTGAAATTATCTAGGTCTGGCTCTCAGTGGTATCTCTGAATACCTTAAGACAACTGAGTGTGCTAACTGATTGATTAGTTGGTTGATATTGTAGGCTTCTGAGTGGCAAGCATCAAAATAGATTTATTGGAGGATAAGAAAGAAAAAAGAGATAAAGTAGAATTGGATTCGTGGAAAGTCGGGCATACATCAAAGTACTACACTCAAAAAGACTGGAACAAGACAATGAGGAGTTCTAGAACAGATGGCCAACTAGAAGGGCCATTGAGAAAAGGAAAGAAAAGATTCTCAAAGCCAGAGTTCGCTCGAACAGCTTAGTCGCAAAAGCCTACTGGAGATCTCCTGTCTCTTCCTTCCCTGTACTGTGGTTACAAATAGGCCACACATCTACCTGGCATTTATGTGGGTCCTTAGGGTCTGAATTCATATCTTCACTTTTGTATCCAAGTATTTTTTCTGCTAAGCCATCTCCATGGTATTAGAAGAATATTCTTTTAAATAGGGAGCTTGTTTGCTACTAGCAACTTAATCTTTTTTTCTAAAGATTTCTTTAGAAAGTGTGTGTGTGTGTGTGTGTGTGTGTGTGTGTGTGTGTACACATGTGTGTTGGTAAGTATTTGTTAGAGCTGGGAATATTGTGTTTGTAACTGGTGGCTATTTATCAGTTAGTTAGAGAATCAACTCTGGCCTTAACTCAAATATTAGTATCTGTATATGTAAAATTGAGGATAAGGCTTTACTGTTGATGAGTAACTTCCAACAAAAGGCAGTTATTTTCCCAGGGACTGGTAATGTCTCGAGACATTTTGGTTGTCACAACTGGGGATTAGTTGCTCTTAGCATTCCAATGGCAGAGGTCATCCAGTTATCCTCTAACACACAGAGTTGCACTACAAAAAATTATCTGAGCCAAAATATACTGAAGTTGAGAAACTTCTCTACGCTAGGGATACTGTCATATATACCTGTGCTAAAAGATCCCAGAAGATGTATTGGTCTTTGAATTAGTCTTGATTATTTGCTTTTGTCCTTATATCAATACTTGTTACTGAAATTCTATCCAATTTATTTAATTTGGGGACAGAAAGGCTGAATAGGATTAGTGAAATATTTACATACTAGATACTATATTTATTTTACAGTATATGTAAATTGCTATTCTGTTTGGGTATTTAAATATCCCAAGGCTATATAACTCTAGAAATTCACAGCACCCTGTTCTTTAGTTGTGTATGGTGGTAAATGACATTAACAGCTGTTATTGGAATAGTGAACACTTTAAATTAGAGTCAAGTCAGTGAGATTTTACTATAGTGTCTCTTCATGTGCAAGAATGTATCTTTATCTTTCTGGGATTTATACTCAAAAAATAAGAGAAGGAAAGCAAAATTTTTAGCACTATACATTTTGAACAATCTAATAGATGTTTAAGCCTTTGGGGAATTTAGTTCCAAAGCAGCTGCTAGGAAAATAAAAAAGACTGGTTAATGCCTGAAGGGATAAAAAGATCGGTTAACAAATAAATAAATAAATAAATAAATAAATAAATAAATAAAAGAAAGTTTTCCTCAAGATGAGAAACACGCCTTCAATCCTAGATCAAGGACTAGATGTTCAAGGTTTACTATTACTTTGGAAAATTCTAGAAAAAAAGTTTAGTACCAGTATACTGAAATCATTACCTACTAGGAATAGTAGTGGTATCAGCTCTTTATTCATGAATAACCCACTGTTTTTATCTAAAATACAAAATCATTTAGTGCCTTATATCCACCAATATTTATAGAGACCCTTTAAAATCAATTATGGTATAGCAAGGAAAAGACAAGAAAACAAATGATTCTAATTATATTTTGAAAGCTACTTGCAAACAAGTTTAAGATACTCACAAGAAAAATGATGAATCTCTTGCTTATTAAAGTAAGGAATAAATCTACAGTATGTGAAAATGTTGGAAATTTCAGGGGTCTGAAATCCATTAGGATTACATGGGGCTGGAAAGATGGCTCGGTGATTAACGGCTCTTGCTGCTTTTCTAGAGGATCCTAATTTAGTTGCAAGCACCTGTGTTGAGAAGGTCATAATTGCTTCTGCCTCCCAGCCCCAGGGACTCTAGTGCTGTCTTATAGCTTCCATGGGCACCAACACACACACACACACACACACACACACACACACACACACACTCTCTCACACACTCACACACTCATACTTTTTTAAAAAGATTATGATACCAGTGGCATACAAGCTAGTTCCCAATCTTCCAGCAGGCCTCAATACTTCCCCACCGCTCGAAAATAAGAACACTTTTATTGGTGAAAAACACAAATATTTAAAGAATGTTTCTTTAGTCCCAGGTGCACTGTCTCCTCAAAAGACACAGGTTATTGAGAACAGGATTGTTCATGTTCCATCTTTTCCACTATATTCAAAATAAACACACAGAATTGTATGGACATAGCGACACTTGATGTGCCGTGGGGAAGAATTGAGTAGAAAACCACCTCTCCTACCCCTGAAGCTTGTTCACTGACTGCTAAAAGGGGAGAAATACCCTGGCTATCTCCACCTCTTTTAGCTTAGAAGAGGCAAAGTAGACATGAAACATTCTCTGGAAATGTACCTACCAAATCCACCATTCCTCTTCTGCTCCAGTAGTCACTCTTTAACAATTATTGTGTTTTGAGACTTGTTCTCATTCTATAGCCCAGGCTAGTCTTCAAACCATTATGCAGCTCTGGCTGGTCTAGACCTCATACCAATCCTCCTGTCTCAGTCTTCAGAATGCTGGGACTACCAGTAAAAGTCACCCCACACACATAACACCCACATTTTGACACAAATAAATATAACGTGTAGTGGAATTTTTCATGTCTTAGCTATGTTTTTTAGCCAAATACACAATTTATATCCAAATTATAGTACAAATTTTTGCAAAGAATCAGTGTGAAAGTTATGAGAGAGATTCTGATGATTCTGTCCTCTGGCCCATAATTATTGTATCCTTTTATCTAGGCTGCATTTAAGTATTCTTGCTTTAGTGCTTTGAGTTATGATGAACACAAACTCAGGGCATGTTCAACAACAGACCAGTGCTGTGCCAACTGTACTATAGCCCTAGTTCAGTGCTTTTGTTAATAAGTCAACACATGCCCCAGAAAGCCAATGTCTCCTCCTGCTACATGTCTGTGTATATCATTACATAGCTCCTCAGCCAGAGTGAAAGTGTAAGGCTCCCTGCATTCTTCCTTCTTTGCAATGCTCTGACATTGGACCTCTTAGATCCTATGATAATATCACCAGGTTTCTTTCTGACAACATAACCTTGCCTCATTTTCTCCATATTTCCATTCACCCTAAAATACCACTTTGTCTATATTATTTTCATATTTTAATGTAGAATATTGAGGAGATAGTATCACTCCTTACCACAGTAGGAAGCCAGATAGCTAGAGATATGACATGGTTTTAAAAAGAGAGGGAATTACTTTTTAACTATTTTTTGCATTCTTCTTGAATTTTATTATGTTAATTCTTTAAAAAGAAATAAAATTTAAAATTTAAAGCCATAGATTATTTTAAACGTGTATTAGAATTCCTTCCCATGAACATCTAAATGTGAAGTCGCCATTCTTTTTTTTTTAAATTTTTTTATTAGGTATTTTCTTCATTTACATTTCCAATGCTATCCCAAAAGTCCCCCCATACCCTCCCCCCCACTCCCCTACTCACTCACTCCCACTTCTTGTCCCTGGCGTTCCCCTGTACTGAGGTGTATAAAGTTTGCAAGACCAATGGGCCTCTCTTTCCAATGATGGCCGACTAGGCCATCTTCTGATACGTATGCAGCTAGAGGCACGAGCTCTGGGGGGTACTGGTTAGTTCATATTGTTGTTCCACCTATAGGGTTGCAGACCCCTTTAGCTCCTTGGGAGGTGGTACAGAGACAAAGTTTGGAGCTGAGACGAAAGGATTGACCATCTAGAGACTGCCATACCCGGGGATCCATTCCATAATCAGCCTCCAAACGCTGACACCATTGTATACACTAGCAAGATTTTGCTGAAAGGACCCAGATATAGCTGTCTCTTGTGAGACTATACCGGGGCCTAGCAAACACAGAAGTGGATGCTCACAGTCAGCTATTGGATGGATCCCAGGGCCCCCAATGGAGGAGCTAGAGAAAGTACCCAAGGAGCTAAAGGGGTCTGAGGTCTCCATTCTTAAATCTGACAGTAAAGTATTACTCAGATTTGACTCCAGGCTACATTCCCAGCTTTAAATTAGCAAGCTTTCCTTTTTTTTTTTTTTTTGAAGGCTATATAGTCCTGTATTATTGCCATTTTCCCCACATTGTTCTTTTGCCATCCAGAATGTCTCTTCTATTTTTGTTCATGAAAAGCATACCCAATTTTAAAGGCCCATGTTCAAATCAACATCTTCATTAATTTATTCCAGGTCTTTGATAGCCCCTAGCAGTTTATGCTTCTTTTAGTACTTTTCAGTTTCAAGGAAACAAACAGAATACCTAATAGTTGCCAGGAAGTAGTTTCTCTAACTGTCAAAGGTATGATATCATATTCTCTGGACATTCATTTATTCTTCTGAAAATGCTCATAATTGTAGTAGTATATTCGTAGGGTTAGTCAGTTTTTGAAATGCTTAAGTACTCTTACTATGAGGCAGACACTGTCCTTGATTCTGGGGATACAGCACTGGGTAGAACAGATGGCATTCTACATTTGTTTGAATTTGCCTTCACGTATTTGAAGGAAATGTTTAAATGGAATATAGGTAAAAATTCCTCAGAACAACACTTAGAATGCAGTCAATATTCTGTGTACATTGGCTATTATTACAGTTGACACTATTATTTTTACTCAGTATTTCCATTAACAGGTAAGGAAACTAAGGGAGATAAACTGCTAAATATGATACTGAAGTGCAAAGGGCAAGTAAAAAAAACTTCACAATTCATGACTTTCTGACTCAAAATTGGTGCCCCTTTCAATGTGTTGGTAGCTCCTGCTCCAGGAAATACATGAAACTCATCCATGCATATTTAAAGGAAGTCCAGAGTTCAAATATGCAAGCTGAACAGTGAATTCAGAAACCTTAGAGAGGATCTAAGAGTCTGAAAGAACTTCCCAAGGGGCCAGTACTATTGAGATGGCTTAGTGGTAAAGGCGCTTGCTGCCAAGCCTGAGAACCTTAGTTCCAGTCCCCACACCCACAAAGTAACAGGAGAGAACCCGCTCCTGCATGCTCTGTGATGTTTATCCACCTGTTATGACATACCACACACACATTAAATAAATATTAAACATTAAATAAAGATAAAAATTTAAAGAACTTACTGAGTAGTTGTGACATACTATCAAATCAGAGAATGAGTGTATGACATTAAAATATTTCCTGTTTTTATCATGCTTATTTGTAAATATCTAATCCACAAATTCACTATCAACAGAATTCTGTATTCCTAGCTTTTTTTTCTTCCTTCAACCAAAGTGCCTTATAAGCACCCAATAAGTATTTGAGTAATTAATTGCTTAATTATTTAATTAAAGTTGTTCTTAAAATGCAAATATTCACAGCTGTGGTACTAGAATCCTGTGATGAGCTATCCTTGATTTTCCCAAGGATATTTATTAATCAGCTAAGAACCAAATTGTTGAGAATGAAGGGTATGCTTAACATCTGGAAATGGAACTAAGAAAGCCCCTAACCCAATTATCAACCATATCTTGCACATCATCCCCCAACCTGGGGCCACTTGATGTCTCTTTCCTCTTCCATACTTCCACAACAACTTCAGGTACCATGAGAGAGGAAGCATATATATCCCTGCCTGCTACATGTTGTTTGTTTAACTTAATTTGAAGATAGAGGAGGGTGTCTCATTTTTAAAAGAATCATTATTCGTGTCACACCCCAAACATGAACTTCACTTCTATACATTAAAATTATAAGGCAAAAATCCCAAAATGCAGTAGCTGATTATTCACAGTAGACATATTAAGTCAAGAAGCTTATTTTTTCTCTTTACTAAGGCACAAAGCCTGGGGCTGTATGCATTTTTATTACACTTTACTGCCTTGGTTTCACTTGAGGATTAAAAAGAGAGTCAAGGTACAGTGCACGTATCCTGATGGATTTTAGGATTTCGTGCTTTAGCAAAAGGAAGAATCTCATAAAGTACCTCAGATTATTGCTCTGGGAAGTGTACCTACTTCTGTGATGACCTAGAAATTCAATCTTTTGTTTCTCCTATAAAAGATCACATTGTATTGTGGAAATTTTTTCCCTGTAGTTTTCTGCACCATGTAAAGCCACATTTAGAAAAATAGCTTTAGTTTAGATCTGAAGTGAAAATATCTAAAATGGTTCAGAGAAGTCTTATGATTATTCAGGGAGCTTACAAGCAGCCTTGGGGTTGGAGTGAGGTGGTGTGAAGAAGGGGGGAAACGGGGGAGAGGGGAGGGGAACTACATCAAAATTATATAAAAAGACTGAGACAGGCTACGTAGACCAAGTGTAAGTCCAGGACTAAGTTTTTAATGCCTATTTTGTCAAATTGATAGAACCTTACCACCACCACCATCACCACCACCAATCCTGGTACTCCACCGCAAATAACAAGTATATGGGTCTATCTTCTCTCCTTCAATACTCATTTATTTAACATGTGCTTTATCTACTGATAAGCCCAAAAAGAGAGATGGAGAGAATGGGATATGGTTGGGAATTACAATAGAGGAGACCTTCCAGTTTACTGATATGTAAAAGAGAGGCTTCATACTGGGTTGGCAGCTATACAACACAGAGAAAAAGTCGCCAGGGAGCTTGTAACTACTGGAAACTGACTCCTGGCACACACAGGTTTGGGGTATTGTTTTGTTTTGGATTCTGTTTTTTGTTTTTGTTTTTGTTGGGTTTTTTTTTTTTTGATATGCAGACAAATTGAGTGTGAATGGAGTCAAGATCAGTACCTTTGGAAAGGCTTAAAGTGCGTGGGGGGGGGGGTAAGTAGTATTGATCTCTTGGTTAAGGAAAACCTACCAGCCTTCATTAAAAATGTCAAGTGTGTTATTGGCCAAAATATAAGATGAAAAACTGTTGAATGTCTGCTGTTTTATCTTTTTTCACTTATTTAACTTCATGATTTCAACCTAGTTCCATCATTTTAGTATAGATTTACTCTATATGCTATACTCTATATACTTTATATTTAAAAATATAATACCAATTCTATTTTATCTCATTGACAATTATTTCAAATTACCACTTCTGGTCCTTGGGAACACTCCTGTGTTCTAATACCAGGAGGCATAATTATGTAATTACAACATGAACATTATGCTCCTTATGGCCTGAAATGCCCCTAGAAAGGAATGCTCCATTGGCCTCAGAAATTTTCTGTGAGAATGATATCTTCCAAATGTGGAATAAATAAAGCTCAAGAATAAATAGCTAAAGCTGAAATGTAAATGATTCAATGTAATAGTGTGGCAAGGTGAGAGACACTTGACTTTTAGTTCCTGTTGCAAATCAGGAATTACATTAGGAAAGCTTTTAATATGGGATCTGTTTTTTTAAATATAAATTCTGTATCAGGTTATATCATCTAAGCTGAGTAATTGAACTTTTATCTATTTGAGACAAAGAAAAAAAGTGTAAAAAGGACGAAACACTTCCTATGATCCCTCCCCTTCAGAATTTTCATAACAATCTGTAGTGGTTACTGAGTGAAGCATTTGACAAAAACAAAACAAAACAAAAAACAGGATAAGAGGTTGATTGCTGCTTTTCTAAATTAAAATTAATGATACCCTTAAGGTAGTCGCATACATAAAGTCAGCTGAATATTGATATAACCTGACTGCATCATCACAGAATACATCAGTTTCATACACATGACAAGCAACAAACAAATTTCTACAGTGTGGTTTAGAAATGGCTAAGATGGAACCTTAAAGCCTCAACAAAAGTCTTGCTGTCTGCCTACTTTTGCTTTCTTGTTGATGAAAGAGTTCTTTAGAAGTGAAGAAATAATGCTGCTGGAGATAGGCCAAATCTAGTCTTGGACGACACTCCTCATCATGCCTTGCCAACCTGGCAGGGGTCCATAGCCACTTCATTTGAGGCACTATCTGTTCACCCACTGAGTCCATATGCTGTTCGGGTGGATTATATAGAAGATAAAGTGGCGAAGGGAAAGGAGTCAGGGCTGGGGATGTAGCTCTGTTAATCCCACCAGGCGAGAATAAGATCACTACCACATTTTTTGAGCCAAATTTGAAGCAAGGTTTATTAAATACTGGACAGGATGATGAACACTGGCCAGGTCTATACCCGGGATTCCCAAAGTATAGCATCAAATTACATTAGTCAAATTACATTAGAGGCTTATAAAGGCAAAACCCACAAGGCTACGTACTTCCCACCTCCTTCCAATTGGGAGGCAAACATACATTCTGACATACTTCCTGCCTACATACCTCCCGCCTACATGTGATCTAGCACAGCCTGTGCAGTTGGGGCAACCAAGCTTGTTTAACGAAGCGAAAACATCAGCTTCCAGCATGTAGGAAGTTATCTGTCTCTGGGCGAGTGGAGATCATAGGTTAGAAGCATTTTTGTTTTATACATCTCTTAAACACAGAAATTACCCTTAAACCATGACTTAACCTTCACAACTCACTTATAAAATATGAGATACTTTTAGTTGAGTCCCAGCATCACCACCAAACATTGAAAAAAGAAGAAAACTAGTCAAAACTTTAAAATCCAGGGTCTGCTGAGATGGTTCACTTCTTAAAAGTGGTTGCTGCTCTTGTAGTAGACCTGGATTTGGGTCTCAGCATACATTTTCAAGTAATTTATAACTGCCTGCAGCTACCATTCCAGGGGAACTTCCACCCTGTTCTAGTCTCTACAGGTAACTACACATACATGTTGCATATAAACACATACACACACATACATACACACATACACACACACACACACAAAATAAATCTTTTAAGTTATTAAGAAATAAGTCAACAAACATATAAAATAGAATGAGGAGAAATCTGTAAAAGAAGAATATTAAAAAGGTGGATTAGGTATGTATGTAATATTACTACCAAAATCCCAGTTAAAGCAAGATGCACCAGAATTTGAGACTAGCATGGGTAACATAATAGTAATCCATCTAAAAAGGAAGGAAAGAAGGAAGGAAGGAAGGAAGGAAGGAAGGAAGGAAGGAAGGAAGGAAGGAAGGAAGGGAGGGAGGGAGGGAGGGAGGGAGGGAGGGAGGGAGGGAGGGAGGGAGGAAGAAAAAAGAAAGAAAGGGAGAGAAAGAAAGAAAGAAAGAAAGAAAGAAAGAAAGAAAGAAAGAAAGAAAGAAAGAAAGAAAGAAAGAGGGGGGGAGGGGAGGGGAGGGGAGGGGAGGGGAGGGGCGGGGAGGGGAGAGAAAAGGAATAGATTAATGTTGGTCTCAGAGGCAAATATTAGTTTCCATGTCAAAACTCAGCTAACAATTATATTCCTACTCAGAGTGAACCTTGCATTAACCCTGGGTTCCCAAAATTTAACCTGAAAATTTCTTTTAAACTCCTAAGTGTCCTAATGTTAAGAAAACATAATTTCAAGAAGAGCTCCCAGTCTGTCTAGTACTAAAGAAGGTCAGGTTGTTTGGCCACAAAGCTGTAAATCCCACCAGGCGAGAATAAGATCACTACCATATTTTTTAAGCCAAATTTGAAGCAAACTTTATTAAATACTGGCCAGGATGATGAACCCTGGCCAGGTCTATACCAGATATCTCAAATACTCATTCCAAACCTTACATCAGAACATATTTTTTCCTCAGTTACAATTCAATAGAAATGGAAAGTCATGGATTGCAGTGCTGACTCAGAAGATGAGAGCCCTTTCAGATTCTGCAGAAGACCAGAATTTGATTCCTTGAACCCACATGGTGGCTCACAACCCATCCATAACTCCAGGTCCAGGAGATCTGATGTGCTCTTCTGGCCTCTTTGGGCATAATACATGAATATAGAACACACACATAAATGCAGGCAAAACACACATTCACATAACATAAAATAATAATCTTTTTAAAGAAATGAGAATTCAGACTATTAATTTTTAAATTGAAAGGGATTGTAATTACTTAAGATAATTTTTAACTTTTGCTGTGATAGTCTCAGTTGAATTTACAGAATGATGTTTTAACATATGTACATGAGTGCTCTATGTTGTTAGAATTCAAAAGAGATGACATGAAATTATTCTTTCGAATGAACTTTATTAGGATAGAATTACATGACAGCCATTATGGGTTTCAAAATAGGGGACATTAGAAGATATAGAGCATCACACTGTAGACAGCCTTCCCTTTGAATACTGAAAGGAGCTTCATTAGAAGAGACAGCCATAAGAAAGTGCATAACCAAGATCCTGAAGGTAGGAACAAGCACTTTAGCTCCAGAGAACAAAGAGGGTTGTTTTTTTTATTTGTTTTTGTTTGTTTGTTTGTTTGGGGACTTTTTTGTTTTTGTTTTTGTTTTTTTGGGTATTTTTTGTTTTGTTTGTTTGTTTGTTTTGTTTTTTCAAGACAGGATTTCTCTGTGTAGCCCTGGCTGCCCTGGAACTCACTCTGTAGACCAGGCTGGCCTCAAACTCAGAAATCCACCTGCCTCTGCCTCCCAAGTGCTGGGATTAATGGCGTGCGCCACTCTTACAGGTTTTCAGGGAGCTAGATAATCTTCATACCATGAGATCTGACCTAGCCTGTCCTAGCTTGGTGCCCCACACCAAAGGACAGAGAGATAGGCACTAAATAAAAACGTAAACTTATCCTTTAAAAATTATTTCAGTGCTGGGCATGGTAGTGTATACCTTTATGTCAACACTTGGAAGACAGAGGTAGGTGGGTCTACGTGTATCGAAGGCCAGCCTGGTCTACAGAGCTAGTTTCGGGACAGTCAGGGCTTTACAGAGAATCCCTGTCTCAAAAACAACAAATGCCACGTGGTTATAGCATATGCCTTCAATCTCAGCACTCTCTTGATAAAACAAAAAACTAGATTTATTTGTTTTATTTTATGTTTATAATGCTTATAAGTATATGCATTAAATCTGTGCCTAGTACCAACAAAGGTCATAAGAGGGCTTCGGATTCCCTAGAATTGGAGTATAGGTGGTTTTGAACCACCATATGAAAGCTAGGCCCTTAACCTGGGACCTCTCAAAGAACAACAAGTGCTTTTAACTGTTCATCCATCTCTTCAGACCCATAAATGTATTTTAAAAGCATTTATCCATTATTATTATGTGTATGATTATAATGTATGTGCATAAGCATATTGTGGTGTCAGGGGACAATTTTATGGGCTCAGTTCCCTTATTCCATTTTTGAGTTCCTGGATCAAACTAAAGTTACTAGGCTTGTACAGTAAGTCTCTTTTCCTACTCTGCCATCTCACAAGCCCATCATAAACTTATCTTGCAGCTATATGGGGGAATAACTTCAAAGCCACAGCACAACATGTTTTCTTATCAAATCTCTGTCTTAAGGACTAAGGACAAATACAGCTTGAGAGAGGCATGGTAGTGTATACCTTTGATTTTTGAAAGGAGGAAAGAGTAGCTAGATGGTATGCATTCTAACACATGAAAGGATTCGGGAGCAATACATAGGCCCGCCCTGACACAAATATATAACTCACCGAAGACTATAGATTGCAAAAGTATTAGAGAAAGACATCATGAGTAGATTGTGGAAAGTCTACAGGTATATGGGGGAGGGCATTATTCACTATCCTCACAATAAAAGAAGACTTGGGGATGCTGCTTGTTTTGTTTTATTTTGCTTTGTTGCTTTTATTTTTAATAGCTACATTAGTATATGTGTCCGGTATGGTTCTCGCATGAGTGTGAGTATTCGTCAAGCTTTAAGACAACTAATAGCCAGACCATGGAAAGGCACAAGCCTAGTAAATATTTATTTTTCCTGGCCTATGGTAAACATGCTTTCTGTGTGGTATCAGAAAGAACCCTTGAACATTAAAAAGAATCCACATTGTCTAGCAAGGCAATTTCCTCATCTGGTGGTAACTATGACACTTGTAAAGCTTTAGAGAAGAAGACAATAGCTTAAATGCGATTAACCAGCAATTCAAGAAAAAGTGGAAACCCTTGAAATTTTAAAACAAAGTCAGCAACACATTTGATAATACTGTTTTCAAAGAGCAGTAATTGTTTATCTCTGTCCTTTTTCTTTTCTTTTTAAAAATCTCTTGGCAGGTTTAGAGAAAATAACAAAGAAATCAAGAGGGCCTTCAAATTCACACAGGGATGTACTGAGCCATGGAAAAGAGCTGAGAATTAAGATTTGTTGGATGGTTTGGTACTCATTCATTTTCTCTCAAATTACACTTTGAGTTCTACTGTATTCATATTTAGCACACTGACAAACAGATTATAGGAATTCAACACTTTCATTCATTCCCTCGGTAAACTTTTCTAAGCAATTCTTATATTCTGGGCACTATGCTAAACTGTGAACAAGATAGCATTCATGTCTCATAGACGAAGAACCTGTGTTCCAGTAATTATCTTTTGAATGGATGTAGAGAAGTAGTTTGTTTTGTTTTGTTTTGTTTTCCTTTTAGAGCTAAGGATACCTTGGTAGCTGAGCTCATGCCTCTTGTTTACAAAGCCCAGAGTTCAATCCTTGACACCACATAAAGCAAAATTAAAAACACAATAGAAGCCCAGGAAACATTTTTTACTGGACTTATAAAAGATATCCACAAACTGCACATTATATAAGACCCATCAAAATGGAAATCAAAGAAGAATATCTATCCTTCATAACTCTTGAATATGATTGCGTTCCATGTAGATTAACAATCTGGGAGAAATTTGGGCTTTGAGGTTGCCTTATGCTTGGTTGCATTAATATTTTCCAAATTCTAACATTGTAATTAAGAAGAATATAATGATTATATATAACAAATACATTTTTTTCTCTTTCGTCATAAAATTGAAGGAAAGAGGGAAAAGAAGGGAAAGGGAGAGAATGGAAAGGAAAGGAAGAAAAGAAAACAGATATTCCACAGTCTTGTGTTAGGAATGTTGAAAAAGAAAATGTTTATTTAAAATATACTTGTTCTGGTAAAGATTTAAGAATAATATATCTGTTAATTCAGTCAATTAACACGAGGTAAGCACCTGTTCTAAGCAGGTATTGTGCTCCTATCTGGAGATCGCCCAGGAAATAAAATTATGTCCGCTGTCCTCACAGAGCATATAAAAAGACTTTTCCTTTTAATCTCCCCTGGCATGCATTTAGTGAAGAATTGCTGCAAACTAGATTATGAGTACTCACAGAGCAGATGGCAGTATTTTGCCCATCTGGGCTAGTTCTAAAGAAAAGACCCTTGTGTATCAATAGATAAGGTTTCTTCCAGTTCTAAGCTTTCATGGTCTATGATCAAATAGTTCAAATAGGATGTATGCTTCCAGATTGATGTTTTACTTTTATTACTGTTATAAAATGGAAACAAGGGGTATGACTTATTAATTCACAGGAAATTCTATTCCTTTTGTCTCTTTAAAGAAGTTCATTTACACTCCTTTAACTCTTTCTGATCAACCCACCTCCTTAAGTTCACTTTTACATCAGTTTAGTTTTTCATCCTTCCTTATTCTTCCTTTGTTGACTTATGGAACTTGTTGTTGTTGTTAGGTAAAGAGTCTCATATTTCAAATGAACTCTTGCACATATATACTACTAGTTCCTCTTCTAGTAGCCTTATTTCCAGCCTCCCAGATTTGAAATCAAGAAGTGGACTATTTCAAAAATTAAGCTCATGGTATAGAGTGGCACAATATGAGAACACTTGCTAACTGAACAAGTGTGAAGCCTTGGGTTCTATCCTCAGCCCTGCAAACACAAATCAAAAGAAGCTCTAGTATTCAAATGAATCCTTCCTTCAAAATACTCCTGTGGTCACTTCTCAGCCTTTTGGCTAAGATCAAGGGCAAAATACTCCTGTGTACCTTCGTTTTAAATTTATTTTTTAAATCTTTGTTGTAAGACATGTTTTGATAATATTTCTTCCTTTACTCAGTTCCTTTTGGAGTACTCAGTACAAACCTCTTGCCTCAAGAATCGGGAATCTATGCAGAAGGGAAAGAAAGACTAAGAGCCAGAGGTGGTGCCGGGCGGTGGAGGCGTACACCTTTTATCCCAGCACTCAGGGAGGCAGAGGCAGGCGGATTTCTGAGTTCGAGGCCAGCCTGGTCTACAGAGTGAGTTCCAGGACAGCCAGGGCTGTACAGAGAAACCCTGTCTCGAAAAAGCAAAAAAAAAAAAAAAAAAAAAAGCCAGAAGTGGTAATTGACTCCAAGGAACCAGCATCTTCCAGACACAACATAGCTGATGTACATATAAGCTCACAGAACTGACAACACAAATAAGACCTGTGTAGGTTCAAACCAGACAAAATTTGAGCACCATGTGCCTTCTTTGATATTCAATATAATGCTAAGCTAGTTGCTGCATATATCACTCCAATTGCCGTCAACTGAGACAATCTCTAACTGGTCACTGCAGACTTGATGTCTTAAAAGGAAGTTTCTAACCATGTCTCTCTTCCCAGTGAGTTAAACTTTGAAAGAACAGAAACTACAACCTTTGTTTAATGCATACATATTCTTTTTAATATTAACAAGTACACATAAATTGAAAACATAACAGAGAGAATAGTTAAAAGTGTCTGAATGCAAGGTACTGGTATCTAGCTTCCGTTTCTGACTGCTGGCTTGCGTGTATTATTTCATATTGCTTAAAACCAGCTAGCTCAAAAATTCTAATGTAGTTGAGCTACTGTTGCAAAAGCTTATCAATTTTTTCACGAATAATTGCTCACAGAATAAAGTGCTTTGATGGTAAGAAGCTACAGCTTGTAAAATCTTTGGTCTTCTTCACACTTTTCTTTCTCACAATCATTTCTTTATGTAGTCAATTTGCAGTCAAGCTACACAGAACCTTTCCCCTGTGACAATCTGTAAATTAAAAAAAATAAGCTTAATTCTTGGTTATTTTAAAACTGTTTTGTGAATATTTCATTTCAGTAAAAGATACATTTTTAATTTGACTCTCCTTGTATGTTTTCATTAAGTTTGAGTCATAGGGAGAGAAATTCGCTTTGATCTTATTTTCACCTCTTGAGAATACTGGGTGTATACTAGAAATTACCATTTTCGTTCTCCTTATATGGCAATTTTTTAGCCATAACCTTTAACAATTGAGGAACTGTAATTGACTCTTGACTCAGGTGTTACAGCTATGTGGTCTCTAAACAGTGACCACCATTGTTGCTAAGGGACTTGGCCTACTACACATTCATAGTCCATGCCCAGTTTCTCTTGAGGATTTCTTAATGGTATGAAAAAGGATCTCTGATCATTGTCCAATATTCTTTCCATTTCCTAACTTTGAAATTCATCTCCTGATTTACATGTTCATAAAATGATACATTCAAATTTTTAAAATAATTATATATTTCAAGCATGTATTTATATGTGTTCTTTCATAGCTTTTTCTCTGTAAGTTTATGGTATCATGTTTTTAAAGACTAAGAAGAGACCTCATATTGGATCACAAAATTAATTAATGACTAAGCATTTATAGCTGCACATCCTTTATTTGGTCTTTTTATAACTTAGTTGATTGAAACATGAAGACTTTTATAGTCTGTGGTGTATCTCAATGATAATGAACTTCTTTATCATGTTTAAGGCACTGGGCACAATCCACAGCATGGTACCCCCTAATACCAAAATAGAAATTTAAAATCTAGTTACTTACTAAATATTGACCGTGTTCTAGTTTAATCTTCCACAAGAGCAATAGCTAGACAGAACAAGTTTGAATCATATTCTCACTGCTAATTTTGCACGTATTAAGCTTCAACAGAAATTTATTGAGTATTTTGTTTGTTTGTTTTGCTTTGATGGGTTCTTGCTCTATGGCCTAGGCTAGCTTTATATTTTTTATGTAGGTTTTTATACTAGGTTTGCTAGGAGCTTGCAGTTCTTCTCCTTCAGCTTTTTTGAGTTCAAGGAGTAATAGGTATGCATCAGCCTACCTGGTCCAAGCAAGTTCCTTTTTAAGCCTGCCATGTGTCAGTTCCTACATCAATAAAATTTTGGAGTAATATTACTTGTTATTAAGTTATTGTGAAGAATGAATTTCAATTCATATTGCTATACACATAGCATTTAACAAATGCTGGCCATTTTGTGTTGTATATGATACCCTGTTCATTATACTTTCTTCCTCCCCATTAATTAGCCATAATAAGAAACAATTTAGAGACATTGTACTAATCAGGATTCTCTAGGACCTCAATGGGGAGGGAGTTGATAGATGGTAGGTAGATAGATGATACAGAAAGAAAGACAGAGATAGAGTCAAACAGATGGTACAGAAAGAGAGACAGAGACAGAGTCAAACAGACAGAGAGAGGTGATAGATAAATTGCTTGGAAGGTCTTAGATCATATCTATGGATACTAAGAAATTTCATGATCTTGTGTCAGCAAGCTAGGAATCCAGAACAGTTGGTGATAGCAAACCTATCCAAGTTCAAAGGCAAAAGAGTAAATCTTAGTTTCATCACGGATCAATGTCCAAGCTGATGTAGGTGAGCTAGACAGAAAAAAACAAAACAAAACAAAACAACAACAACAAAAAAAAAACCCTGTGTAAAGCCTTCAGTAAGTCAGTTGATTTACATAAAGCCAACCCACCTTTGCTGAAATCACAAATTCCATATTCCAATTTTATTTTTTAACAGTAATTTTAAAAATACCCTCACAGATACATTCAGAAGTAATGTTTATTTTGGTAGCATGAAATTTAAACATAAAATTGACTACCACAGCTATATAATCATTGCTTTTTCTCTTTTCCACTGTCTCATGCTGTTGCTGTTTCTCTCTCTCTCTCTCTCTCTCTCTCTCATCTCTTGCTGTTCTGTCTCTGTCTCTCTCCATTTATTTTGTCAAATAGTCATTAAACAAATCTTTGCTATCACATACTCTGTACAGGGTTCAGAGAGCCATGTAAAGGGAGAAGTGGAGACAGACACATGCAGAGATGAGCCCCTACCACCAAGAGGTTCAGGTTCTATTTTAGGAGACACTCATTTCCTTATAATTACTAGATGGTACTGTACAAATGCCCCATGTATAAACCATGTGCTCTAAGCATGCTGAGGAAGCAATTAATTCTCACCTGGGAGATAGAAAATTAAACATATAAACCCTAGCATCCTAGCAGTGCGAAAGAAGGTGGTTAAAATGTTCTGGGGAAAAACAATGGCAGTATAAAAACCCCTTAGATATATGGAACATTGGAGGACAGCTGGTAGTTTGGTTGACTCAGCAGATAGAGTATGGCTTGCAGAGCAAAGTTCTAAATCCAGGCAGACAAATCTGAAATTGTTTCTAGTGCTTCCCTGTGTATAATAGTAAGGGAAACCCTGCCTTGTTTTGAAACCCTGCTTAGTGAATCCCATCTCATGATAGACAAGGCAAAACAAAGAGTTTAAAAATCATCCTAGATCTACATGAGATATTTCATTGATACTGGGAAGTCAGGGTTGACATTAGTTTAGACTTCTTGATGAAGTTGAGAACTGCTTTATTTCTGGACTATTCTCCACAGCACAAGAAGCTAAACTCTGGTGCCTGTAGGCAAGCTCTGAACATTTCCTTGTTTAGCATGGGCTGTTGACAACTAAACTAAGATCCGGAGTCATGGAGAGGGTGCCTGGGGCCATGACTAATGCTAAGTTGGTGAAATGCCAGATGACAAGGTTTATCATTTCATAACTTCCAAAAGGTCTCCCCCTTTCCCTACCAAGAATGGAATTCAATACGTTTAAATAGGACACTGTGTAAATGTATTATAGAAAAATCTAATAGGAAGAAAAAGAATGGCAAGTCATTCCATGCTGCCTGGGGTATATTATCATTTCTAAATGCACTGAAAACTGAACCCCGAAATTTTCTTTTAACTCATTACCGACCCTACCTGACCACAAATTTAAGCCTTGCCTCTACTTTTTAATGTGTGTATGTTTACATGGGTGAATGGGTGTGTGTGTATGTGCGTGTGCGTGTGCGTGTACGTGTACATATATGTGTGTATTCCTGTGAGAACCTGAAACAACTTCAAGGGTCAATTTCAGGACCACCAACCTGTTCTGAGTCAGGGTTTCTCTTTGGCCTGGAAAAGCCAATTAGGCTACATTGACTAGCCAGAAAATCCTAGAGCTCTCCCTGTCTCCTCCCCTGACCTAGCATTAGAAACATGTGCCATCATAGCCAGTGATTTTACCTAGGTCAGTGGTTCTCAACCTGTGGGTTTCAATCACTTTGAGGGTCAAATGACCCTTTCACAAGGAGTCACATTTCAAATATTTGCATTGTGATTCATTACAGCAGCAAAATGACAATGATGAAGTAGCAATGAAATAATTTTTGGTTGCGGTCACCACAACATGAGGAGCTTTATTAAAGGGTCACAACATTGGGAAGGTTGAGAGCCATTGACATAGGTAATAGATATTGTCAAAGTCAGGTCTTTTCTCTTGAGACACAAATACTTTACTGACTGAACTATCTCCCCAACTCAATTCTTTTATCTTAAATTTTACTGTGTTTTTTGTTTCATTATGCTTTGTTTTCTTTTGTTGAGGTGAGACTGGTCACACTATGTAGCTCTAGATAGCTTTAGCTCAGGACCTTTCTGCTTCAGCACCTAAAGTCCTAAAATTTCAGGTGTGTGGCACTAATACTTGACTAATAATTATCATCAAACTTTGATTGTTTGTTGTTAAGAATTAATTATAACTTGATAACCACTAATAATTTACTAAAATTAATTTAACAAGAATCATTAGTATCAAAAACAATCAATTATGACCCAAAGCCAAATATGTATTTACAAGCCTCTATCAGCACTCAATATAATAACTTGTGACAGTCTTCCCAGCATTTTGTAAAACAAATTAGATTGTGTACTTTATTGGTGATTTCCAGTGGAGGGAGTTATAAAAAGTATCATTTTAAAACTGTCAAAATAGAGCAACTTCATTGTGTTTGACCTTGGTTTGTTAAAAATGAACATTGGAGAGCATTCACAGTTAGGAATTATTAAAGCCAGAGTTATGAAGTGTTGCTTTTCTTTTCTTAGCCTTAGAGACCCAAAACATCTTACCATAAAGGAAACAGTGTTTTAATTGTTCCTCATAAAAAGTGATGAGAAAACATCATTTCTCTTCTCTTCCCCCCAGGTGGCTGTGGAGGACCGTGTCAGACAGCTGCATGAAGCCCACAGGGACTTTGGTCCTGCATCCCAGCACTTCCTTTCCAGTAAGTCACTTTCATTGTTCCCTACTTAACCTCTTCAGTGTATATTACTAGCTAAACACTGGACAGTGTTGAATTAACAATAATCTGTCAAATACACTAGCAGTATAGTTCATCCTGATCTCTATTTCATCCTGGAGCACAAGGCCATTAAATCATTTTTTTTCTAATCATCAACTATAACACAATTGTTTCCTGCAATATGTTCTCCAGTACTGATTTCAATAATATTATGAATATCCCATAGTCACAACTCACTCCATAAAGGTGAGCATTATAAAATCCTGATATCATCCCTCAATATATGTTATTGCGAGTATAACTATTTTCTTTTTTCTTTTTCTTCTTCTTTGTTTGTTTATTGATCTTTTCTTTTTTATTTTTAATTATTTTATTAATTAGGTATTTTCTTCATATATATTTCCAATGCTACCCCATCAGTCACCCTACCCCCGCACTCCCCTCCCCCCACTTCCACTTCTATAATTATTTTCTATGTCAGACACAAATTCAGTGCCTTCCTTATTTATGCTAAGCAACCATTATATCACTGAGCTAAATCCCTAGCCTTTGTTCTTATGAGGCAAGGTCTCACTGTGTACCTGGAACTCACTTCAAGCTCACTATCCTTTTGCCTCAGCTTCTCAAGTGCTGGAGTTACAGACATGTGATAACATACCCAGCTAAAGTTCTTAGCAAAGCCACTAAATACTTTCATCTCCAATTGTTCTCTCACTCTAATCACTTTTACTTCTCTTTTGTCATTTGTTTTTTTTTTTACTGTTCCCTTTTATTTACCAGTTTTTATAATTGGTTCATTGGATTTTGTAATCAATTGCATTATTTTTATATTAATAGTAAAAATTACATGTTTTGTAAGAAAGACAGCTTTAGTTTATGGAAAGTTTTACTAGAACATTCTATTAGTATAACAATGAATATTGAATTACAAGCAACTGTTTTCCTCTAATTAGTTTGGTAATTTTTAATATCTCTATGGTTATATGTTTCTATGGAAATTAGATAGATAGATAGATAGATAGATAGATAGATAGATAGATAGATAGATAGATAGGTAGATAGGTAGATATCTAGATAGATAGATAGATAGATAGATAGATAGATAGATAGATAGATAGATAGATAGGTAGGTAGGTAGATAGGTAGGTAGGTAGGTAGATAGGTAGATATCTAGATAGATATAGATAGAGTGTGTGTGTGTGTGTGTGTGTGTGTGTATGTGTGTTAAGTTAGAAATCATCATAAGTTCTTGACTTGTTCTAACTCTAGTTATTTGGACAATCTTTTAATACCACACATGATTAGAAGATGAAGTGGGAAAGGTAAAGGTGTATTCAATCCTCCATGGGTGGAACTATGGCGTTTAGTAATTCTGCTAGAAAAATCATGAAGGGTGAAGATTGTCTTGGCAACAGCCAATCTTTTTAGTTCAATTAAAACTAAATGTGATAATGTGCTCCTTGGTGACTCATAAACCATAAATACAAATATTACTATTATGAATATTAATTACTTCTGAGATGCCATGTATATCCATTCATACTTCCTTCTCTCTGCACCTGCCCTCAAATTCTCATGTCTTCCCCATTAAACTCTACTCCCAGAAAATGATATGTTACTCATTTAATGCAGATGACAGGTAAAGTTTAATGTATACTTTTCCCTGGTTATTTGCATTTAAATAGGGTAAAAATCTACAAGCCTGGGGGGGATGAGTCTCTGGTGGTAGAATGTCAGCCATAAGCTCTGAGCTTTCATGAACTAGGTAAAACATCTTCACACCTTCCAAACCATTTCATATGATACCTTCTTGAAAGGTCAAGCCTGTGGCCATGTACAGTCAGAAAGAAACTGATCTAACTGCCTGAATGGGACCAGTCCTAGAAGTCAGAACATTTTTGAATATTCATATGGAAAATCAAAATATACGTAGACGTTCCACTTATATGTGTAAAAATATACTAAAATGTTTAAAGGCATGTTGCAGAAATAGGACAGTGAGACTAAATATGGATTGAATCTTCATGTTGTCTTCTTTAAATTCAAATATCTTATACATTCATCTAGAACAATTTAGACAGCAGTAAGAACAAACAGGAAAATCTCACTACTCAGATACAACTCTCTCCAAATTTTAGTTTATATTTGTCCTATTTGTCTATCTGAGTCCAAGGTCGTCTTCTTTTTTTGTTTGTTTTTTCTTTTTCTTCCTTTTTCCTAATCCAGAGATAGCACCCAGCACCCTGTGCATGATAGCAGGTGCTCTTCTACTGAGCTGAATCACCAGCCTCTTTTGCCTTTCAAACCAGATAAGAATTTAAAATAAAAAATCATGATACTCCAGGACTTGGAGTCAGAGACTGACAGTTCAGGAGCACCTTGAGTTCAAGGCCATACTAGTTTATATAATAAGTTCAGATCATCCAGGAATGCACCATGAGACCTGGTCTCAAAAGAAATTAAAAGAAAAATTAAAGTTTTATGACTTGATTTCCCCCTTACTAATATATTTAAAATACTCCTGTTTACATATCCTTCTATCAATTCATAATCTCAATAACTGACCATAAAATTCCTTCTATAGCTATGCCAAATTTACTAAGAGAATTCTGACTTTTGGTACTAAGATTATCACAAAATGTTCACTATTATATCCAATATTATGACTGCTACTCTACAGTCATGGCAGATGTTCTCTACATGACAAATGTCTAACTACATAGTTATAGAGTTAAAGGTTGTTTTGATTTCTAGGACTTTCCATATGGATTATCAATCTGAACTAGGAAGTTGCACAAGAAGTGTCACCTCAAAATCATGTTTGCCGCAGGGCATCTGGAAGTCACTTATTTTCTCTCCAGGTGTTGTCTGCAAAAATAAAGCAACATCATTACTACAAAATAAATAAAATAAATATGTTTAAATCATATTAAGATTACAATAGAAGTATTGGTTTAATACATGCTTGTCTCTAGGTTACTAGGAATAGTAGGAGTGTGATTTCTAAACCTCACCAACCATGCACCATGCACCTACCCACCAACAGGCACTTTCTCTCTCTCTCTCTCTCTCTCTCTCTCTCTCTCTCTCTCTCTCTCTCTCTCTCTCTCTCTCTGTCCTTAACTATGACCAGAATTTTTATAGGCGCATACAGTCACTCACATTGGGAAACTACATGACCAATAGTCATTCTTCTGTCAGATGAGACAGACTCTTTCTGCTGTTTCTCCCTGATGTCTTCATTGCCCAAACAAGATGTTTCTGTCATCTTAAATCCAAGTGCAAATGAGAAAATGAGAAGGCTGTAAAGTATTTTCCTTCTCCTTTAAACTAACTTGTGCTTCCTCCTACTTTAAATATTAATTCCTGCAACTTAACCGAGGGAGATATTTGAGCAATATAACTTCAATTGTTTCACATATTGTGCTCTTCAAAGTAATATAAAAATGCATGTAATTATATAGCTGGAATTTCCATGTCAAGCTCTTTATGTCTGTGATCAAGAAAGTATTACAATACTTGTTGATGAATACTAGCATCTAAATTTTGTTATTCTTTTGCTTTTTCAAAAATCTAGGAAGGCTTTCTAGGTTATTTTTTCCATTATTTGAGCTTCTATTGTGAATTGTACTTTTTTTTTAACCAAGGACAAATAAATTTTACAAAAGCTAAAAATCCTTTAGTAGCAATTAAAAGAACTAATGGTGTCTTCATATGTTATAAGTTCTAGAATTCCTTAGAGAAAATTTTTCCAAGCTGTGCTTTTTAGGACATTAATGTTCTGTATGACTTTAGTAACTCTCCCTGAGGGTTGACAGAGATGAGCAATACTTTCCCTTCTGGATATCTTGGGATCTTTGGTAGACATTGGGACTCTACAAAGAGGATAGAGAGGCTGGTTCTTCTTCATAATTAGGTGACTGTGGAAACACTGCTTTTCTGTTACAATAAATTTGTCATTAAATATGTCATATAACACAGTGAGTCTTTGCCCAATGTATAATGAAAAAATAATTTCTAAAAGTAGTGACAATGTGACCCTATTATGAAGAAATTGCATATTCATAAAGCAAGAAGGTATACTTTCAATTTCTCCTTAAGTTCCCAACCCTTTTCCAACCTTAGCCCAGTAGTCACTTCTGTTGTCTACCTTCTTATCTTGTGAGATGGCTCCATCCTACCTGTACCATTAACTTTCAGAATCTGAAGTGTGACTCATTTGTGAATCCTGAAATCACTTGAATGACTTTCATCCTCCAGTTTTGGGTGAAATGGAATAGACAAGAAAAATTTAGAATATAGCATAAAAAGACAGCCACATATTATTTGACACCTCACTTATTTAGTGAGGGGTTCATGTGTGTACTAGATCACAATGTAAAATGCTTTCTTTCTGTGAGACACAGCCAAACATTTTGGGAAATGCTAAACAATTTCAGTCGACCCCTTATTTTATAAATGGCAGAACAGGTGCAAAAGATCAAATGATATGGCCAAAAAGGGGGAGTGGGTGGGTAGGGGGTTGGGGGGGTGGGTATGGGGGACTTTTGGGATAGCATTGGAAATGTAAACGAGGAAAATACCTAATTAAAAAAAAAGAATACATGCACAGGCCAATGACTGTGTGTGTGTTGCCAAGGGTTTTTCTTTCCTTTTTTTAATATTTTTATTACATATTTTCCTCAATTACATTTCCAATGCTATCCCAAAAGTCCCCCATACACTCCCCCCCACTTCCCTATGCACCCATTCCCCTTTTTTTTTTTTTTTTTTTTTTTTGGCCCTGGCGTTCCCCTGTACTGGGGCATATAAAGTTTGCAAGTCCAATCGGCCTCTCTATCCAGTGATGGCCAACTAGGCCATCTTTTGATACTTATGCAGCTAGAGTCAAGAGCTCCGGGGTACTGGTTAGTTCATATTGTTGTTCCACCTATAGGGTTGCAGATCCCTTTAGCTCCTTGGGTACTTTCTCTAGCTCCTCCATTGGGGGCCCTGTGATCCATCCACTAGCTGACTGTGAGCATCCACTTCTGTGCCAAGGGTTTTTCTTTATCTTTTCTCTTTGTCTCCTTCTCCATCCTATGCTAAGTTACTAAGATGTTTTGCAAAAATTCAGTTGTTCTCTCAGTACCTCTGATTCAAAGATTATCTTATTTATAATATGGATATTACTTAAAAGTATAAGTTGGCTAGGTCTACAGTAAATTTCTATATTCCTAGGCATTAGGGAGGCTGAATCAGGAGGGCAAAATAGCAAAGGCTTTCTCATAAAAAGAGAGCAGGAAATAGCTATCGTTTCTATATATGGACTGTGTGGGTTCAAATTCCCACTCAGATATCTAAGAAATTACTTAATATAACCTTAATTATTATTTAAAACATTGTATAAAATTAACATATGTCCATATTTCATCAGTATTAGAATATAGTACTTCAAAATATATTAGAATGCCATGCTTCAAAAGCTATGATATCAAAAGGCATCTTATGAACAATAGGATTTTGAGTTCAGTGAAATACAGTAGCATTATGTTATAATGAAGGTCAAATTGTTAATATATTTTGGACCCTGAGAAGAGTTCCTGGGACATGGTAAATGCTACACTTGTGCTTGCTACTAGCATTAGCTTTTAGTATCATGATTGCTATCATCTTGGCAGTTGAATCTTTTAGATTCAAGCTTCTCACACAATATCATTTATCTTCTTGCATTTGATTCTCAATATAAGTAGTTAATCTTATCTCTGAACATGAATGTAATGTGAAAGTCCAATGCCTCACATATTATAAGGGACTAATAATTGTGTAATTAATGAACAGATGGATAACCCTATCTAATTTCAAATATCTAATATCAGAATGTGCTCAATATTGATGAAAATTATATTATTCTAGGATGATACCTAAAATTTTATAGGTATTCAATAAATATTTACAGAATTATTTATCACCAAAATATTAAAAGGTAAAATTACTCATGATATTGTTAAAACACAGTTGTCTGGGAATCTAACATAATAATTATCATATAGCCAGCACTCAATATGTAAAGTGACTGAATATACAAAGTTATGTTGCATTCATAACTTCACATGCTCATTTTTATAAAATTATGCTTCACCATGATAAATAGTAAGGGGCAATATTGGCTTCCAAATTATGGCGTGATCACGGGGATTTTTAAGAATAAAATAACAGAAAGATGCACAGTAGGACTGAAAATGAAAGTACATCTAAATATAAAGTTATCACGTCTTTGTACTTTTGCAGATTATCTTTAAGGAGCATATATTATTTTCATAATAGAAAAAGCAATAAGGGATAAAATTCTTATACTCTAGCTTTTAACCCAATGACCTTTCCAAGTATTGTACTCTATTGGTGGCAATGAAACACTGTAAGACAAATTCTGTTCTTATTACTTATTCTAAATGAAGAACTGTGAACTTCAACAAGTGACTTTTCTGTTCACAGATTATGAGACATTATAAAAACAAAGAAAGATCAGTTATTTCTTGCAGACTTTATCATCTTAACTAGTTTAATCTTATCCCTGGTTAACTCTCTCTCTCTCTCTCTCTCTCTCTCTCTCTCTCTCTCTCTCTCTCTCTCTCTCTTGTTAGGGAAACTCGTGCTTTTATAGCTTCTCCTCAATACATAGGGCAAACTATTTTGTTTCCAGCTTCAGTGTGACTAATTCTCCACCCTTAAACCTCTTCCTTACATGCATGATTTTTTTCAAATAGAAAATAAAAAAATACCAAGCCAAGCATGGTCATGCATGCCTTTGATCACTTGAAAGAGACACATGAATCTCTGTGAGTTTCAGGCTAGCCTGATCTACACAGTGGGTTCTAGGCGAACCAGGTCCTATAATTAAGTCCTGTCTCAAAAATCCTGGGGTAGGGGACAACAAACCTTTAAGCTAATCTAATAATTGCTGACATTCAGATAATAAATTGTCCTCCAGCACAGATCACCATTGCCCTTAGGGAATTGGTGGCTTGAAATATGAGAGGGGTAGTAATTTACAGCTTCAGATGGGTTTAAATACATCATCCTGATAAAAGTCCAAAAGAATCTTGCAAGTACAATATGAGGTAATTTTCTGCCTAAAGTTCTTTGTCAAGAATCTCAGGGTAAAATAATTTGGGCTAGTTTCTTCAGCAATCACATGTAATTCTACATGTTTGGAATTTGGACAAAAGCTGTCAAAGCTGTCAGTGATGTTGGTCATGATTCTCTAAGGCTAAAGATAGGCTAATAACTTGCACCTGTTTCTCAGAACCTATTTCTATGACTCTTTCTTGTCTATTACCTTTTGCATCAAGATTCTGTGGCATTGGCCTTATATACCCCATGCATTTGAACACATAAGTAGTCTTAGGAAAAGTTCTCTTTTCTTCTCTGGGAATTTAAATCCTGGAGCTGGCATCATAAAGAAAACTGACTCAAGAAATGTAATTGGTGAATACAAAAGAATTTTGAGGTGGTAAGCAGACCTACTTTTGGTAGGATTCAGTCACTTATATATAAAGAATCACACATTTTGGTCATATGTTATACCTAGTTTGTCAGATTATGACTAATAAATACTATGTTATCTAGATTAACCAAGTCACTTGACACAAAGGTGTAATCCCAATGTTTATCTGCCACAAGGGTAACCACTCGTTGAAGCTTGTACAGAACTTTCCAGAATTAAGCACTGAAATACCACGATTCCAGAAAATATCTTCAGTTCTAGGGAAATCAGAATAATTAGTCATTTTAGCCTTGGAGACATTTCCATGCCAACACAGTTTTAAGTGGGGCTCCTTATAGAAACAATTTGTTCATCAAATACTCTCAGCTGAAGGGAAAGGGGGGAAGTTGTCTGTAGTATGAGGATACTGGAGCAAGGGTGATTCAAACCAAATAAAGAGATGAACCTCAATCTGACCCCATAGAAGACTCTGGAAGGCATATCGCACTACAAAGTTGGACAAGCCTTAGGAACACGACTAACCATTCACTGAGAATAAATAGATTCCAGTGTATTTAGAGATGATAAAGCAGGTCCCATTTGGCCAAAGAGATTCTATTAGTTATGTTACATGCCACTTGCACAAAATAACTGGCAAAACCAACTTAGGGGAGAAAGGGCTCATTTTGGCTCACAGTTTAAGGGTACAGTTCTTCATGGTGGGTATTTTATAGCAGCTGATTACATCTCATGTGCAGCCAGAAAGCAAAGGGAGAACTCCTGTGCTCATCTCACCTTCTTATCAATCAGTTAAGGACCTCAACGTACAGAATGAAACTGCCCCCAGTTGGGATAGTTCTTCCCATCTCATCCTAGTTAAATGATCAATCCCTCAGAAGTATGTCTAGAGACTCGTTTTCATTATGACTCTGAACCCTGTTAATTTTACAAGGTTAACCACCATAGGAGTTCTCTAGTGAACAGATGAGTGAATCCTTACTAACCAGCCAACACTCAGAAGCTTCAGGGATGTGTACATAATCCAGCCTGCAGCCTGGCTAAAGGAATCAAAGTGGATCACCAATAGTGACCTCTTCTAGCCTTTGTGAAGCGACTATGATATCCTGTACAGACTTTTATTTACAGTTAAATTGTGGCTTTAAGCTTTGTCACTAGCCATCACTGCTTTATCTTATAGCTACAAGAAAATATCTGATCATATGGCAATCGTGAGACAAATGCTTATGTCTTTCTTATTTCCTCTTCCTTGTGACAGATTCTTCTGGGGATAGTCTCATGATGACCTGTGGTAAGAGAGAGACTAGTGCTAGATTTCTGAATCAGTTCCATGACGTGGGCACTATTTTAGTGGAATAGTGGCTCTAAAAGGTATATTTTTACACTCTCTGGAAAATGAAAGCATTTGTGCATTTGGCCTAGGGTACTATTTTGTCATCTGTCCCAGAATACAAAGTTTTGCACAGCAGAAATGGTGGAATCACATCCCTGTGGGCAAAAATCATTACTTTCATTTTTCCATTTGGATGTTTTCCATTTTCAGAACACAACCAGTTTGAGATTGCAAAATACTTTCTGGTGAGAACTTTGAGGTGAGGACAAAGGCTTGTTATTCTTTTGTAGAATTACATAAACCATTCCTACCTAAAAACTACTCTTCTGAATTTTTAAATAGATTGTTTCACATATATGCAAAGCAAAGCTCACCTTTGTTTCAGTCAGATGCAGGTATTGCTGTACTTGCTATGTTTCTGTAAGACTCTAAGGGATGGTAATGTGTTTATATGATGAGAGTTATAGTTTCAGGATGCAGGGACACAAAAAGACCAGGAATGGCTTGTTGCAATAGGCCAATAACCTTGCTGCCCAGGAGGGTGAGGCAGTTAGATTGCAAGCTGAAGACCTGCCCAGACTTCAGACAGATTCAAGGCAACCTGGGAAACATCTGCAATGCTTATTCCCAACATAAAAGGAAATTGAGGCCTGGGCTCCAACCTTAATGACAGAGTGCTTTCTTCTATAAACAGGACACTGCTTTAATTCCTAGTACAAATGAAAAATAGATCATCTTTGCACAACTTGACACACTTGTTTCTGTATGTGTGCATTTGTTGGCACAAACTTTAATTTATCACAGTATCACAGCCTCTCTTGTCTAACAACAACAACAAAAGCCTATCATTTTTATCCTTTTTGTTTGTTGGTTTGTTTGTTTTGTGTTCTCGAGACAGTGTTTCTCTGTGTAGCACTGCCTGTCCTGGAACTCACTCTGTAGACCAGGTAATGTAGTCCTGGCTGTCCTGTCCTGTAACTCTCTGTATAAACCAGGCTGACCTTGAATTCAGAGATTTGCCTGCCTCTGCTTCCTGAATGCTCTGATAAAAGGAAATCAAGCACCGCCACTCACCACAATTTTTACTTCTTTGTGACTTTTTTTTTCATTTTTTTGTGCCATTTTATTCATTTCCTCACTTTTCTACTATCTGTTTATCTCCGTATGTTAAGGTCAGCCATAACACTGATTTAGTAAGTGATTTCATGGCCATCTGTCTTAATTAGGGTTTTACTGCTATACTATATACCATGATCATGGCAACTCTTATAAGGACATTTAGTTGTGTCTGGCTTACAGGTTCAGAGGTTCAGTCCTGTATCATCAAGGCAGGAGCATAGCAGTATCCGGGAAGGCATGGTGCAGGAAGAGTTGAGAGTTCTACATCTTCATCTGAAGGCTGCTAGAAGAATACTGACTTCCAGGCAGCTAGAATGAGGATCTTAAAGTCCCTACCCACAGTGACACACCTACTCCAACAAGGCCATGCTTCTTATAGTACCACTCCCTAGGCCAAGCATATACAAACCATTATACCATCTAAGAGTGAAATACAGACTTAACTGTAAACCGGTCCTTCCTGTACTAGGTACTATAACACTTGAGGCTGATAATTGTTGTATAATCTCCTCTGTATCATCCCTGGCAAATGATCTTCAGCCTCTATCTACTGCATGGCAATAATACATTTCCTCTTTTGTTGTAACAAACAGAAATGTCTGCAGACATTGTCAAATATCTCCTAAAGAGTAAAATTGTTCCTGATTGCAAACTATAATCTCATTTATTAGTTGTTTACTTGGGTTCTTTTAAAACTTGATCTTACAATGTATCACAGACCAGCCTAAAACTCACTATATAGTTCAGGCGACCTCAAACTCATACCAATCTCATTCTTCAATATACTCAGATCAGAGGTGTGTGATACCATAGATGGAAAACAGCTCTATTATTTCTCTGCCTCTGAAGAATGTATGATCATGGATGTGGGGAGTCATGTAGAATTCCATCCTTGTGAAATAAACTAAGTCTATGTCTCTACACCCTCATCACCATTCCCAACAATATACACAGAAAAGCAAATGAAATGGAAGTATTCAACAATCTCTAGGGAGTGTCTGAATTGCCTTGCTTGACAAGAGATTGAACTTGACAGAGACAAGGATGCATGTGCTCTATAGACAGCCTTTGATTTACACATGGTAGAAAAACCTACAAACGTCTAAATGTAACAAACACAGCCTATACAGTCGGCTGAAATTATCATTGTATTATTTCCAAACATTCCTTCTTCCTCCTCCTCTCTTCCTTAGTTGCAAACCCCTGTGGTATACCTTGAGAACAATCTCATACTTTAAATTTTATATTACAGCCACCTCTTAGGGAAACCCATATATGAGGGGACAGTGTAACTTAAAGACTGTGATGTCGCTGGGTGATTTGATTTCCCCTCACTTTTATAATGAGGTTGATGATACTGTCCATTGTAAGTACTGATGATCATTAATTAAGGTGGGTGGCCTGTGATCTCCATTAATAGGTAAGGTCTTTGGGGACAGTGGAAAATTACATCAGCCTCTTGCCTTACAACTTGAGTCACACCAATGACAGGCAAGAGTTAGAATACAGGATCGCTGATTAAACAGATCCTATTAGGAAATTGGGCAACGTGTGAGCAACATAGGGTAAACAGCATGTGTGGGTGTGCTGTGGGTGTGTGTGTGTATGTGTGTGTGTGTGTGTGTGTGTGTGTGTGTGTGTGTGTGTGTATGGTGTGTGTGTGCATGCATGTGTATATGCCTTTTAAAAAAATTAGCTTTGTGTTAAAGTATCTCTTATACATGCAAACTATGCCTTGATTGAATGAATAATGCAGTACTTTAAAGACTCTTCTCACTCTGATACATATCCTTGGGCTTAGTCTAATAGCCTAAGAAGTTAATGAGATTTCCTTTATTTTATCTCAGCTAAGAATTGATTTGTCAATTAACAATATCTATTGACTGACCATTAATCAATCAAGTTCTATTCAAGAAACTTGAAAATAGCAGTAAACAAAAACAAAGTTTCTGTCTCATAGAACTTAAATTTTAATAAAATGTAGACAATCAAGTAATCATGAGATTAATAAAGAATAGTAAATGGACCAGAGGGATGAAGGGAGGATTCTTAATGTCTTTTTTTAAGTTTTGAAATTGTGATATAATCACATAATTTCCCTCCTCCAACTGCTCCCATATACCCTCACATTCAATGTAAAATTCATGACCTCATTCTCTTTAAATGTTAATTTATGTTCCTAAATTCATAAATATAACCTGCTTAGGCCATGTAATATTGGCTCTTTCCTTGGGAACATGATTTCCCTGACTCTCAGCATTAAGGGAAAGAATGTTTTAAGTAGAAGGGTCAGACATGAAGAGATCAAAATGCAGGAGTGGTGGGTTAGACTGATTGGAGTGCAGAGATTTCAATAAAACAAAAGGGGGGCTGTTAGCTCCTATTCTGTTGCTATGAAAAGACACCATCACTACAGCAAATCTTATACAAGAAAGCATTTGACTGGGAACTTGCTTACTGTTTCGGAGGTTTAGTCTATTATGGTAGGAAGCATGGCAGCATGCAGGTAGACATGGAACTGAAGAAGGAGCTGAGAGTTCTGTATTCTGATCAATAGACAGCAGGAAGAGAGCTTCTGTGGAATTAGTGTGGGCTTTTGAAACCCCAAAGTCTACCCCAAGTGACACAGCTCCATTAACAAGGCCACACCTATTTCAGAAAGGCCACATATCTTTCTAAACCTTCTCAAATTGTTCCACTCCTTGATGATGTTCCACTCCTATGAATTCAAATATATGAGCCTATGGGAGCTACTCTCATTCAAACCATCACAATGACCTAATTGGATAGATTTACTGGGGGCAAAGTATTCCAGACAGATGAGGCAGTAGAGCTAAAGGCCTCCACATGGGAGTATGATTAGACGGTTTGAGGATTAACTAGGAAGCAAGTGTAACTGGAGTCAAGAAATAAGATGGAGAATTTTAGATCAGTGAGGGATTAAGAGCCACACCAGGTAAGACTTTCTTAGCTATGACCACAAGTCTTCATAACTTGTTATTAGCAAGAAGAGAAAGCTTCTGTTCTCATTAGTGTATGAATACATTAGACAGCATGAAGTAGAGTGTAAATGTGTAAATGTTATAATCCACACATTGTATCTCAATAAAGCTCTTTAAACAAGAAGATAAAAAGAAAAAAAAAAGAAGTAGAATGGATCTGTACCATTCTTACTCATTATAGCATTCTTATGTCATTCACTCATTCATGTATATTTCAAGTTCCCTAAGCACTAGAAATCTACAGATGAGTGGTGACATAGGTCAGTTGGTACAGTGCATATCTAGAATGCAGGAAATATCTGATCCAAATTACTACATAATAGTGACATGTGCCTGTAACTCTGGAAGCAGGAGGAGCAGAAGACCAAGGTCAGTCTAAGCTGTGTGGTAAGTTCGTGAGCACCCTAGGAAATCCTAGACCCTGAGATACATGAGAGCTTTTCTCAAAAATGAAGAAAAGAAAAATAGAAAGATATATATAGAAAAGACAGAAATTTGCCCTTGGGATCCTCAAATTCTAAGCAAAATAGACCTATAAGTAGACCTATAGAGTTGGTAAACTAGAAGGGCTACAGGAGTAGAATAGAAACAGGAACTAATTCTGTAAAGAATCAAGGAAGGAAATAATTTGTACTGATGCACATTTTCCCTGAGGCTATATGCAAATTTGGGGTAGTGGGTATTCTTTCTAATAGAAATCTAGCAAAGAATGTCTCTAATTGTTTGGTCCTTGATTTCAATTAACAAGAGTCATGAGATGCATTCAGCAATGAAAAAGTAGGTTTTTCCTTCCACTTAGCCATTCTGATATGATGAATAACCTCCTTTGCATCTTATGAGTTGTCTCCTTATAGCCCTTCTGTTCAGAAAAGGAACTTCTTATGTATGTATAATGAATATAAATATAGGTTTTAGAGAGTGCTAATATTTTAATGAGATAGAAATAGACAGACACGGGATAGGATAATTGAAGAGTTAGTCAACATGGGGGCAATATAATGTGGAAAGAAAAAGTCTGAGGAAAAATGTCTGGGAAAAAATAGAAGAGGCACAGAAAGAGCTCATTTGTTGTGAGTTAAAGACAGAAGGGATTTGTTCTCAAAATGTAAAATGTGAATTTTTCTCTTTGTCATTACAATAAGAGATAACTTTAAAATGGCTATTTTATAAAGAAAAGAAGTTTGACTGCATAAAGTAGTAGAAGGCAGTACCATGGTAAAGTAAATGTACAAATAGGATCACATGTCAAGATAGGAAGCCACCTAAAGAAGGACTAGGCTTACTCCTTTATAAAACTATACTGCAGGAGGCTAGAGAGGTGGCTCAGTGGTTAAAAGCACTAGCTACTAAGTATTCCAGAGGACTCGGATTCTATTCCCAGCACCCAGACAGTTGCTCACAAACATCTGTAATTCCATTGCAAGAAATCCAAGAATTTCTTTAGCTTTCCATGGGTCTGAAGCATGTGAGTGTAAGTGTACAGACAAACATACAGGCAACATACATTTAAACAAAACATCATCATCACCACCACAACCACCTCCACCAAGAACAACAAAAGGTGTTATCTTAAGTCAGGCATGGTTGTGCATGCCTTTAATCCAAACACTTGGAAGGCAGGCAATCTACATAATGAATTCCAGGTCAGCCAGGACAACATAATGAGACTCTGTCTCAAAATATAAAGTATTGCTATCTTTAAAACAAACCAAGGTCCCAAGAAAATTAATTAACTCTTCATGGTGGCCAGTACATTTGACCTAACTGCCTCACCCACTAGGCCCCACCTCTTAAAGTTCCTAGTACCTCAGTATCACCACCCTGAGGACCAACACATACATCCTTGCAACATAAACTAAATCTAAACCATCACAGAGTTTGTGTTGCAGAAATTGACCTAATTTAGCTATCACTGCAAAGAAACAAATTCTAAAGACACGACGGCCTGGAGTAGAAACATCAATTAAAGATGTTAGGGAAGGAGAGAAAATTTCAAATAGAATCTTCAGTTATTTATGGAGCCTAGCCAAAAAAAAAAAAACAAAAAACAAAAAAAAAAAAAAAAAACCTCACAAGAACTTTCCTATCTTAATACAAAATAAGTATGACAAGGCTTACATTTTAACCATGATAATCCACAATTTTTTGACAAAGCATTTTTCAAACATAAACCATCCATATCAATTTAAAGAAAAGAGAGAAAAAGAAAAAAGAAAAAAGAAACTAAGTTTGCTAATGTGGAATATAATTTAGAATTCATCAGTGAACATTGAAACAAAAATCAAATATTTATTTTAGTGTGTACATCTTTACCAAATTTGCTTTGGATTCCTACGCAATATTAATGTGAAATGATAAAAGACAGTTTATTTCCATAGCTGATAGCAAAATCAGGATGCCAAAAGTAAGATCTCTCTCCTTTCCTCTTTTACTATTCGGAGTACTTCATAGTTGTTTTTTGAAAAGTCAGAAAATGGCTGGAAAAAGAAGGTGGATTATGTCTTTGCATTGCTCACTGGGCTCATGCTTTGTTGGTCAATACTGGGAGTCTGGTTCCTTTTCCTAATTACTAGAATTCCTAACAGTAATGACAGGTTACTTCTTGAGCTAAATATCCTGATAGCTCATGACATTAGTAATAAGATTAAAGCAAAAATATATAAACTATGCCATGCAAGTGACAACAGGATTCTCACAACAGCCCTACAAAATTAAATATATGATTGTTAAAAAAAAAAAAAGCCTGGGCAGTATATTAACATGTGCAGGTTCTTATTTGTAAACAGGATGGATGATCAGCTGTATAGAAGGGGCTTACCGTGACTAGTTAGTGGGTCTCAAAAGCTTCAGCACTCCATACTAGTGGGAAAAATCGCCAGTCCAGCACTCCATACTAGGGGAATAATCGCCACTCATCCTCAGATGCAAGCAGAGGGAATGACTAAACACATGGAAGGATGTTGGATTCTGTTTTTATGCTTTTGGGTCTAGCTAAAGCTTGACTGGAAAGTTCTGTCTGCTTCATGCTATGGGTTAGTAGGGTTTGTCTCCAGGCCGTGAATTCAGTTCAGATTATTTCTAAATATGTTAGGGATTGAGACCCAGGTTGAAGGAGCAGAATTCACTGCCTGGGGCATGTTTTCATAGCAGATTGCCAGCACACAAGAGAACAAACCTCTGTTCAGTCTACAGCACATCTCCTAAAGCAAGGGACAAGTGTGAAGCCACACTGTTCACCAGGAAAAGACTGTGGCTAGAGTATGCAGATTTAATTCTTTTACAATGGACTAAAAATTGGACACAAATTAAGACCATCCCATTAGCTGATTTTCTTTAATTACTTTCATACCCTTGACTCTTTCTCAGTCTTCTTATCTTGGTTCTAGATGGATATATCCATCACCTGTAGTCATTTGGTTTTTAATATCTGAGCTGCTCCCCACTGTCTCAGGTTTCCAGTTTGACTTTCCTTGAAATTTCCCTGGTGCCTAATACAATAACACTCGCACAGAGAGCATTCAGCAAATGGTGTTGACTGCCTGCCGTCTTTTAAAAGCACATCTGGATCGACTCTAAAGGCACCTGGCAATATTACACTGACTTGTTAGTAACCTGACTTAACCCAGATGGCCCAAAGATTGTAAGCACTGTTACCTGATAATGTCGTCATCTGGCTCTCTTCAAATTTATTCAGAAATACTATGAGCAGAAGTTGGACACCACTCTTTTCCTACACATACATACACACCTATATTTATGGACCTCGATTTCTTTTTTACTTTCTGAATGACCACAGTGAGGGTTTAGATGTTGTTCTGTGTGTCTGTCTGAAAGAGCCTTTCTTTCATGAATCATGCCAGGTAATATTACTTATTAGACTTGGCGGGACTCTGCAGCCGGCACCACTGGATAATAGATAGTGTTATCTCAGCAACTCAGTCACCCTGCCAAGTAGTTTAGCATGAACTCTTGACTCCCCAGATCAAATATAAGCCTGATACGCTAAATGACTTGGCTATTTCCTGACAAATCCCATGGTGCGCTGTTCTGTTCACCGTGTGTGATGGTCTCAGAGCTCAGTGTTATCTGCCTGACAGCTCATATAATATTTACAGGTTGTTATTCGTGAGGAATTTTAGTTAGCCATAAAGATTTTCACAGCTATGGCAGACATTAGAGGTCTCATTCATCACTCTTGTGACCTTCCCCTCTGGAATGTAGCCCATCTGTCTCTGCTATTGAAATCTTTATGGAAAATCAGCCCATCTTTGAAAAGTTCAGTAAGTGATCCTAAACTTTTCATTGAATCTTTACTTTTGATATATGACACAGACATATGAAGCACTATGCTGATTTTAATTTAATGTTTTGAAAAGCGTTAAATTTAACTCTCCCTTTCAGATAAGTGACAGAAAACTTTCAGAAACTATATGCATCACATCAAATGAAAATAGAAGCCATACAGAAAGCAATTGCAAGCAGAAATGATACATAGACATACTTGCAGCTTAATAACTACCTGAAGACTTAAACAGTAGATTGCAGTCTTGATGATGGCTTCAGAAAGTTAAAATAGTAGAAATAAGTCCTTCGTGTAATCATATATCACAGAGATGGCCTCATCTGAAACTTCAGTAAAGGCATGGGCTGAACAGGCGATTTTGCAGAGCTGTGCAGTAGGGATAACCTACTGTCTAACACTGTCCCTCTTTACTTATCACTTCCTTTGCGTCAAATGCAACTTTCCAATGCTTGATCAGGGACTAGTCTAGCTACTTCCCCTTGGAATTCTTCCTTGTCAGCCCCAGTGCTATGCCTCTACCTTCACCCCTTTCTATCTGCCCTAGTCGTGTACCCTATGCTCAAAGCACCAAATGCCTCTTCTAAAACTTTGGCCCATTGGAATCACTGTTACTCACATTCACAAGCTAGGATTTCCTTATGGTTAACTCTACCTAATTCAAGTGTCTGTGTTGTATTTTGGTTGTGGTTCACTTGCCACCAAAGTGTATGAATATAATGTTCACATCTTCTCCAGTGATGGACAGTCTACTCATACTTTTATCTTTATTCTTTTTAACCAGTCTCAAAGTTTTAAGAGCACTGTAGAAACTACTATACACTGTATGCCTCTATGGTTCATTTATCTAAGACAACGGAATCATTGTACCCATTAAATATCAACACTCCATTTCCTCCTCCACTATGACTTGGCTAACACCACTTTATTTTGTTTCTGTAAGATTACTTATCATTGGCAAACCACCCTAAACAGCCTAATCTTGTCTATGATGCTCTTTGCTATCAGGTACCTTATAAAGGTAGAGTGGTGCAATATTTGATCTTTTATTTGAGGACACATCTTCAAATTCTATCCACACTATCATAAATGATAGATTTTCATTCATTTATATTTGAGTGTTTTATGAGGCAGGGTCCTACTCGACAGCCCAGGCTCTCCACAAACTCTTAAGCTTCTTGCCTCAGACTCCTAAGTGATGGGATTATAAATATATACACTATCAAACCCAATGATTTTCATCTGTGTTTGTTTGTTTGTTTGTTTGTTTGTTTGTTTTTGTCACCTTCATAAAATCTGGGGCCATCTGGAAAGAAGGAACCTTAAGAGAAAATGCCTCCATATGATTGACCTGTATACAAATCTGTGGGAGAAATTTTATTGATTTATGATTATTGTGAGAGGGCTTAGTACACTTTGAATTATCCCATACCTTAGCACATGGTCCTGGATTGGACAGGAAAGCAAGCTAAGCAAGCCATAAAGGGCAATCCAGTAAGCAACATTCCTCTAGGACCTATCTCTTCTTCAGCTCCTGCCTCCAGATTCCCTTCATAGTGGAGTGTGACTTGAGATCTCTAAGCTGAAATAAATCTTTTCTTCCCTAAGTTACCATAGATCATGGTGTTTCGTCATGGCAATAGAAACCAAACTAAGATACAACTTCTTTTAAATCTAAATAATATTCCATCATATGGCAATGTGTTGTGTACTTACAATTCTCTTTTACAACCTCCCTTAAAGAAATCAACCACTTTCATAGCTTCAATCATTATTCTAACACATATAATCATCTCCCACTTGAGTTTCGAAGAAAATATCCATCTTCTAAATATTTAACATAATTATATCATTCATTGAAACTTTTATCCTAATTTAATTTTCTGCCAATGAACACTCTTTAATTGCCTAGTAACTAATTCTTAAAATCATCTGTAATTTCTCACTACTTGTATGAATCACGTATGAGGTACCTCTCCACTCCACTCTATTACCTTTGGTCTCAGTATATGATGTTAACAAAAACAAAACTCTAATTTGACAACAATCTAAACATCCTAACTCCTAATTACGATGAATCCTTTATTACAGAAGAGTCTGTATAAAATGGACTTATGCCCTTCTATTTTGTAATTATATGAGTTATTTCACAACAGGCAACCTTACAGATGCGGAAAGTAGACTGGGGAGCCACAGTATGTGGCTAGGAGGAAATTAAAAGATATGCTTCAGTGGGTACAAAATTTCACTAACTTGAGATTAATTAATATAAGGATATTCTGTACAAAAGTGTCTATAGTTGCTATTGTAGTATTGTGTTCTATAGAGTGTTTACTACACAAAATATAGGCTGATGATTTTATCATTAATGCCGATGAAAGATCTGTTGTACAGATGCAATTTCTTTGTAAAGACAGAGATGTAAAACGAAAAGCCATAAGCTCAGGAAGCTGGGTAGGATTCAATTGCACTTTTCTTTGTTATATTTGACACTGCATGTGGCACATTGAGAATAGTTAGCAAGGGCTGGAAAGATGGCTTGGTGGTTAAAAGCACAAACTACTCTTCTAGAGGAGCAGAGTTCCATTTCCCAGCAATGATATAGACGCTCACAACCAAGTGACTCTACTTCCAGTTGATCCAGTTCCCTCTTCTGCTTTCTGTGAGACTGCACGTGCGCGCGTCTCTCTCTCTCACTTTCTCTCTCTCTCTCTCTCTCTCTCTCTCTCTCTCTCTCACTCACTCACACACACACACACATACACACGCAGAGGCATTCACACAAACATGATTAAATATATCTTTCAAAGCCAGTAGTTAGCAGTGGATTCAAGATCTGATGACACCTACTTTCTAACTGTGGCAAGGAGATTTACTCTATAACTATTCAGATAACATCTTATAAATATGAGATTACAAACATCATTTGTAAAATGATTAACATTTGCAAAGTATTTCCATATTGTCTGACATTTTATATCCTGAAATGTTATAAAAAGGAGATATAGCTTTTCCCATTCTACATATTCAGAAGGAGAAAGAAATAAGGCTCAAAGGTAATGAAGTGTGGCGATAGCCTCAGGAATAAAATCTACTTTTTCAGAATTTATGCTCTGGAAATTCCACATGACCTCAAAACTCAGGACCAGACATTGGAATAAAAAGTTGAGTAGCCTATGTTCCTTTTGACATTCAAGGAGTTTATAATATTTGAGGAGAAAAGGGACATGTGAGAGACATAGATCCTCAGCCCACTGTACTAAATGTCATATCTATTCGAAGTATACCAATAGATAGCATTGACCTAACAAATATTTTTTTTCTCTTTCCACACAAATCAATAAAGAATTCTGATGGTCATGTCATGTATATAAATCGCCCTTCTAATGTCTGTCCTAGTTAGGGTTATCATTATGATAAACACCAGGACTAAAAGCAACTTGGGGAAGACAGGGTTGATTCGGTTTATGTAATCACACCACTGTTAGTCATTTTTAGGACAGGAACTCAAACAGGGCAGGAACCTTAGGACAAGACCTGATGCAGAGGCCATGAAGGGGAGCCACTTACTAGCTTGCTGCTCCTGGCTTGTTCAGCCAGCTTTTTATAGAACCCAGGACCACCATCCCATGGATAACACCATCCACAATGGGCTGGGTCCTCCCCCATCAATCACTAATTTTTAAAATCCCCTACAGGCTTACCTACAGCCTGATCTTATGAAGGGATTTTCTCAATTAAGGCTTCCTCTTCTCCAATGATTCTAGCTTATGTCATTGGCATGAAACTATCCAGCACAATGTTCACAGCCTTTAAGTAAATAAATATACTTCTAGGACTTTTTGTTAAGAAAAAGTTAACAAAAATATATGTAAAGGTTTATCTTAAAATGGTCATTGTGGCCTTTCATTTTAAAACTCAAAACAATCTAAATATTCTTAAAGAGGAATTCCCTCTATAAATTGTGGTGTATCCACTAATGTGGATTACATACATTAATGTCATTTCATTCCTACTATAAACAAGGTATAGTGCTGAAAGTCTCTAGTCTTGGGAGTTTCAAACAGGATTGATGTAAATTTGAGGACAGACAGGGCTACAGAGCAAGAACCTGGCTCAAAAAAATGTTTGTTTTAACTTGGGAAACATATCATTAACATTCACTTTAAAGAAATGTAAAGCCATAGTTACGTCAAAACGTGCACACAGATGTTGGTACAAGATTTGTTTATGTTTACAAACATTGAAAAGTAATCTAAATGTCAGATTCAACAGCTAAGTGATATATCCGTTATCTATACATAGTGAAATATTATTTATCATTTAAAAGGAACAAATTGTTGATACATAAATTGATACAGATGAATCTCCAATACAAAGTGACAGGGACAGAGCATACTATCTGCTGTACCACATGGTTTGGGTTGTTGTTGTTGTTATTGCTGTTGTTCATTTGATTGGTTGGGTGGTTTTGCAGGAAGGAGTTGTAATATAGTTGTCCCTTTCAGTGCTGAACATTCTGCATGAGATTTTTTTTTTATCACACTACTTGGAATAGTATAAAATGTAAAAGTATATATTATTTATTTCTGAAATTTTGCACTCAATGTTTTTGGACCACAGTTAAATATGAGTTACAGAAATCAAATAATGGAAAGCAAAAACTGTAGATTAAGGGTGTGATGGGGGTGAAGGGACCAAAATATACTAAGGAGGAGGTTGAGAATAATAGAAATAACCATCTTTGTCACTGCACTGTGGCTCCAAATGCATGAACAGGCAGTGTCATATAAGAAGGCTTTGGGAAAGAGGTATGAGGTGAAGGAGAAATAATTAAACAAAAACAAAAACAAAAACAAAAACAAAAACAAAAACAAAAAAACTCCTTGGATACAAAGGTTAAAAAAATATATAGAAAATATATTTAATTAAAGAAAACAGGGACCCCTTAGTGAGCATTTCGGTGAATAACAAAAGGAAAAAAATAAGTCCCGTGCTGAAGATAAAAGGAAAGCAAATGAATGGAACTGGACAAACTACTATATATAACAGGGGATAGTTTTAAGATTTTTTAACATCTAGAGTCCTATCCTATTTGTGTTGTCCATAGACTCATAGATAAAGGGCCATTCAGGGGAGCATGGCAGACCTACTGAGGGGTCACAGCCTTAATAAAAACTGATTCTCGCTCCTGCATCTGCCATCAGCTGTCAATAGCTCCTCAGTTAGGGGTGAGAGCTTGTGAGCTCCTCCTCTCCACACTGCAATGTTGTCTGGCTTGATCTCTTGTTTTGTTTTCTTTTGTTTTGTTTTCTTTTGTTTTGTTTTGTTTTGTTTTGTTTTAAAACTTTTAATTAATTCTTTGGGAGTTTCACATCATTCTTCTCAGTCCCACTCAGCTCCCCCTCCAAATAGAAAACAGGAGAGAGAGAGAGAGAGAGAGAGAGAGAGAGAGAGAGAGAGAGACAGAGACAGAGACAGAGACAGAGAGACAGAGAGAGACAGAGAGAGAGAGAACATCTCACCACAGAAGCTGTAGTATGTCACAGTGTGTCCCACAGGATACCCCTGTGTCCACACATCATCAATTAGAAATGTTCATTACAATAAGTCATTGGTTTGGTTCAAGATCTCTGACTTCTGTGGCACCATCAATATTGAGTCCTCACTGGGACTTCTCCTAGCTTTATCCCCCTGTTCTTCCCCTGTGTCATGGAGATCCTTCAGCTTTGGATCAGCAGAACTGACCCTTTCTCACTTCCCAACCATTCCCAGATGATATAGATTTTTGGGGTGGGCCATCTCAGAGCCCTGAAATCTAGGCCTGGGTGGTAGCAGAGCTGGTCATCAGGGTCAGTTCCACTCTGCTGCCTGGACAAGGTGGAGGGCCCATGAGTATCATATTCAGTGATGGACAGGACCAGTTCTGTATAACCCCTGGACATCTACATGGCCCCTTGGCAGCTTCCCCAACCAGGGACATCCCCATGTTCTCTAGTGGTAATGAGCCACAGACATCCACACAAACAACTGCCACTGCATAGCCACAGACTCAGACATAGTTCTCAGTGGCAGCTTGGGCTGGGACCTCACCATGGCCCGAAGTGGCTGGTCTGGCAACTCACATCAGGCTACTCCTCTCTACCGTCAAGTCTCCCGTTCCACCTCTCCTCACAATGTTCAAGATGCTTTACTTCTTTTTCTCTCCCATCTGACCACCACATACTTGCACATTGTGGTGGCTCCATCTGCAGGTTGGCCATGTAGCTGGCAGTCCCCTGGATATGTTATTCATTATTATATATTATACTGTATCACATTACTATATTTAGAACATGTTTTCTTTTTTATTATTTTTTTCTTTTTTCTTTTTTACACTCCAGAATTTATTCCCCTCCTGGTCCACCCTCTGACTGTTCCACATTCCATACCTCCTCCCAGGCCCCTGTCTCCAACAGGATGTCTCCACCCCCCACCCCCACCCCACCGACCTCTAAACTCCCTGGGGCCTCCAGTCTCTTGAGGGTTAGGTGCATCTTCTCTGAATGAACCCAGACCCAGGTGTATATGTGTTGGAACCCTCATATCAGCTGGTATATGCTGCCTCGTTGTTGGTCCAGTGGCTGAGAGATCTCAGGGATCCAGGTTAATTGAGACTGCTGACCCTCCTACAGGGTCGCCCTCCTCCTCAGCTTCTTCCAGCTTTTCCCTAATTCAACCACAGGTATCAGCAGCTTCTATTCATTGGTTGGGTGTAAATATCTGCATCTGACTCTTTCAGCTGCTTGTTGGGTCTTTTGGATGGCAGTCATGATAGGTCCATTTTTGTGTGCTCTATAGCCTCAGTAGTAGTGTCAGGCCTTGGGACCCCCCCCTTGAGCTGGATCCTAATTGGGCCTTCTTTCCCTCAGGCTCTTCTCCATTTCCATCCCTGCAGTTCTTTCAGACAGCAACAATTCTGGGTCAGACTTTTGACTGTGGAATAGCAACCCCATCCCTCACTTGAAGCCCTGTCTTCCTGCTGGAGGTGGGCTCTACAAGTTCCCTCTCCTCACCTAGGCTCCCTCCCTTTGAGTCCTGAGTGTCTCTCACCTCCCAGGTCTCTGGTGCATTCTAGATGGTGCCCCCCAACCTCCTATCTCCCAAGGTTGCCTGTTTCCATTCTTTCTGCTGGCCCTCAGGGCTTCAGTCCTTTTCCCTCACTCAATGCCAGATCAGGTTTCCCTCTTCCCCCACTCCCCTTTGCCTTCCAGATCCTTCCCACCCCTCCCATTGTGGTGGCTTTCTTCTCCCTCCCAAGAGCACACACACACACACAAAACAAAAACAAAAACAAAAACAAAACCCTTCTTTGATGAGGATCAGAGCAGTACTAATAGATGTAGAAATAGAAATTTAGAAGGCAGTTTGATATTAAGTCCATGGAGCAAAACAATAATACTAGTACTTCTAGTATTAATAGTATTTCTAAGACATATGAACTTCCTAGTTCGTAGTTACTTTCAGTTATGTTAGTTACTTTTCTGTTACTGTGATAAAACACTCTGCCCAAACCAACTTACAAAAGAAAGTTTTCAATTTGGTTTATGATTCTGCAATAGCAGAGTGAAGACATGGTGGTAGGAACAGCTGAGAGCTCATATCTCAAACCACAAGCAGGAGGAGAAGAACAAATGTACAGGGCCTGTGACGTTTGAAACCTCAGAACCCACCTCCATTGACATATATTCTCCAACAAAGCCAGACCTCTTTTTTTTTGTTGTTTGTTTGGTTTGGTTTGTTTTTTGGGTTTTTTTTTTCAGTCTTTTTTATTAGATATTTTCTTCATTTACATTTCAAATGCTATCCCCAAAACCCCCTATAGCCTCCCCCTGCCCTACTCCCCAACCCACCCACTCTTGCTTCCTGGCCCTGGCATTCCCTTATACTGGGGCATATGATCTTCGCAAGATCAAGAGCTTCTCCTCCCATTGATAACTGACTAGGCCATCCTCTGCTATATATGCAACTAGAGACACGAGCTCTGGGGGTACTGGTTAGTTCATATTGTTGTTCCACCTATAGGGTTGCAGACACCTTCAGCTCCTTGGGTACTTTCTCTAGCTCCTTCATTAGGGTCCCTGTGTTCCATCCAATAGATGACTGTGAGCATCCACTTCTGTATTTGCCAGGCACTGGTATAGCCTCACAAGAGAGAGCTATATCAGAGTCCTGACAGTTCCACCAATTAGAGGTCTAAGTGTTCAAACATGAATCTATGGCAGCCATTTTCATTCAAACTACCATACCAAGCATGAATTCTTGGCCAGATTTATATTTCCAGGCATGGGCTTCTAGTGGAGTAGACCTTAAATACATTCAGAAAGGGATTTGCTATGCTTTATAACATCCATGCTACTATTATACATGTGGGTATATTTCCCACATTAAATAGCATGTAATCCAGAGTACAGAAAAGGGACTTTCCTTTCTCCCTCATGAATTTGGTTTGAATAGCATTCCAAAATTATGATCTTTTACTTATTTAGGAAAGTATCCTTAAATATGTCATTTTATATGGCCTTCATGGTTTCATCATCTGAAAATGAAAATAATACCTACACAACAGTTTGCTGAATATCCAATGAGCTAGTTTAGGTTGTTTATCAAGCATATAAGACAATTTCATTAACTCATATTCCTCCCCTGTATCAAGCATTCCCTACAGAAGCACATTGCTCTGGAGGGCAAAAATTGCTTCTAAGGAATGAGAAAAATGTCATAAATACCTGTAATGCATCAATAGACATATATCATGTCTGTGGTATGTGGTATTAGTCCACTCTAGAGTAGTTAGAAAATAAAAATCTAGGAAGTATTGTGGGAAGAGAGTGGACAAAAGGTTAATAAATATTACTCATTCCATCAATGTAAAATGTACCCATAAAAGAACTACTAGAATTTACATACTTCTGAACAGCCAAGTACCAGTGACTCACTGATTGGCCTTTGAAGTCTTTCTCTTTACTTTTTTTTTCTTTTTTCCCCCTTTTCCTCCTTTATTTTTGGTGGCAGTGGGCAGTGAGTCCAACATGCTGCATGGACTAGACAAATGTCCTACCACTGAGTTATATTCCTGTCTCCCTAATGCCTTTCTTTTAACTTAGAAGTTGAATTTTCTGTTTTATCTCCAGTGAAAGCACCTCTCTTTTATGTTTCTCTTCTTTTTCCCACATTGCTTGGGCTTTGTTTTGACCCAACCATGTTATCTCAAGCTCCAAGAAAAGTCAAAAGGTTAACGATTGCATTTGAATTGGAATTCCAGAGAGTGTTCTTTGGCATGGTTCATAACATTAGCATTCTTTTTCATTTTCTAGCTAAGCCCCTCTGTCAATTAAAATATGTTTTTACACTGGGGTGCAACTTTTGGCACATTGTGTTCATAGTGCATCAAAAGATATCAAAATAGTGTGGCCCATGTATGTGGTGTTCAAATCACCTTGGGCACAATATTGAATAGTGGCACCTCGAGGGAGGAAAACATTTGAAGGTAGAATTGCTATTCTTTCTTGTTCTTAATAACATGCTGCATGTGTAACACAGGGAGAAATTCCGAGGTTGACTTTGAAATAAATAAATTCATGTGTAGTTTACTATTTAAATTCAGTAGACAATACCCCATGGTGCTGGTGCTGGATGATAATGAATGATTTTTTCCACTAGAAAATGTGGATTGCCAATCCCCAGCGGAATTACACATAGTAGTTATAGAAACATCTGTATAATAAAATGGTAAAGGACAGCCTGGTGTCTTATAAAAACTATTTGCCAATAAATCTGCTTCTGATGGACTACTAAAAATGGACACACCAAGCATAAAGTGTGTGTGTGTGTGTGTGTGTGTGTGTGTGTGTGTGTGTGTGTGTGTGTGTGTTTTATGCCAGCCAGCTTTGCAAAGGATGACAGACTTCCACTGGTGCACTGAGATAAGAAACAGCTGTTGTTGGCATCAGCAGTACTGCAAGAAATGAAATGATAATTCTGGGCGGGGGGGGGGGATACACATATGAGAGTTACCCCATTTTTGATTGAGGTTTGAATAGATGTGAGGCCAGAATCATCTGGTAGCTCTGAATGAAACTGCCAACATCCCTTTAACATTTTCTCTTCAGAGGAATGCCAAATCCAGTCCTATAGAAACATCATTCAACTACTACATCATTCAGCTACAGCAACCACTTCAGTCCAGTGGATGTGTTTCTAATGGTGATGGAGCAGAGAAGGAATGGGAGGAGGCTGTTGACTTGCTTTTAATTGCATAAAAAGCATTTTAGTGATTCAAACTACGACTGAAAAGTAGTTGCTCATAAACTATTAGTGAAAGTGGAAACACCCTTCATGGAAAAACAGTGCACTGAATCTCACCATAAGACCGATTCGATTTGTCCACATGAAAACAAAAGAATTTTGTATTGCTAATGTTTTAAGGAGAAACAATTAACAATGAATAAGTGTAAGGAGGAAATAGTAAGAAGTTCTTACTGGGGCTAGAGAGATGGATTAATATTTGAGAGCACAGATTTGAGTTCAATTTCCAGGACCCACATGTTAGCTCACAACTGTCTGTAATTCCAGTTGCAGGGACTACACATCTCTAGCATTCACAGGCATCAAGCATACACATGATACCACAACACTTTTTAAAAGTATTTCAATGTTCTTATTTAACGGGAATTTCTTATTTCTTTGAAAATTTTTTCCAATTATTAAATAAGCATATTTTAATAATTTCTCTGGCACATACATGATTCATTTTCATCTTAATGTTGAATAATGCAAAGTGAACCATAGACATTTTAGGTAGATCTGACTGTTAGCTCTGTGCATACCATAGATTCTTTTGCAGATTATGCAGCTGATAATTCCTTCTTCCTTTTGGTTTTTTGTTACCACGGCTTCTTATGTAGCCCAGGCTGGACTCCATCTTCACCTCTTTGGGTGGTGTAGCAAGTCACTTAGCCAAGCTGCATAGCACATACAACCATCTCCACCACATTCTCCTTGAAGAGATGCCAAAGAATAGTCTAGACAAACAAACAAGTTTCTGTGACACGAGGGCATACCTTGTCCTCAGAATCAGAAAGAATTTCTAATACGTTCAAACGATAACTAGGAAAAACAATTGAGAGAAATCATGGCGCCTTAATCCTCAGAGCCCTTTAAGGAGTAGTCTTTTTTTTTTTTTTTTTTTTTTTTTTTTGTCAGTGTAGCCGTTCATAGCCTTCCAGCCAGCAAGGGTGAGGCCACCAAACGCTCTCTAGAGTTCTGTTCCTCCTTATACACACATGGCACAATTTTCAAGAAGAGTCTTTAAGCAGCCAGGAGGTGGGATCACTACCTCTCCATTATACTTCCTACCAAAACAGGCTTGGGCTGGTAGAATCTTGTAACATCAGATTTTTCAGGTAGGGTGGAAAATCTAATCCATGGTTTGAAATCAGATATTATTTACAGTGAAAAGCATCAGGGTCAAAGAGCTGTATCCTAGATACGAAAAAAGCAGGGAGCAGGGCAAGAAGAGAGTTGATAAGAGTGGCAAAGACATGGTGGAAAGGCAAGAAGGGGAGGCACGGTGAAAAAAAGGAAAAACATACAAAGGACAGAGAGAAATGGAAGACTGGGGAGTACTTCAAAGCAGCAGCTAAATTTTTTTCTCTCTCTCCATTATGGATTTCTGTCTGCCAAAAGGATAAAAGCATAATTACCTGCTAAATACAAATCCATTTCTTATATCATTTAAATGACACATCTCCAAGGGACAAAGCCTGGTTAAAGGTTGGGTAATGCAATCCCTCTATTACACTATATAAAACAAAGAAGCTGGACTTTCATTACCCTTAAATTGTCTGGCATGGGGGAAGTTAACTTTTATTAGAAGCTGTTCTTTCATATTCTACAGTGTAGTCAAGGATATATTAGCTTTGACGTTTTCTTACATCTCAATACACTGTGAAGTGAATTTACTGTGAGACTAATTTAGAAGGGACATTTTCAGTGAAGAAAATAATAGCATCAGCTGTGCTTCCAATTATTAGTGGGATGAAGATTCAAGAAAAAAACACACACCCATAGAATTGCTAGATGTGAATAAGAATGCTTCTTACATTTCTATTTCAGATGCTGTTCCATGTTCTGTTTTTCTTTTTTTCTGTACTGAATATTGAACCCAGAATGTATATTTCTTGAAATTCCCATGTCTTAAAAGTTTATTGAGGAGGAAGTATACACAGGATTTTTTTTATCTTCAGGAAAAATTTTTGTACCTTTCAGGTACAAAAAAAGATACTTTTAGTGGATCAGCTTTAATAAAGGGGGAACCCCACAACTTAAGCATTAAAAAAAGTTGGAAAGCTAGTAATGAAGTAATGATACCACATACCTGTAACCTCAGCTCCTCAGGGAGCTAAAGAAAGGGCGATGATAAATTCAAGGTCAGCCTAAGATTACAGAGTGAAGCCTCACCTTAATTTTTTTAAATAAATGGGCAGTTTAAAGATAATTGGTTTGACTTATGTATAATAAAGTCATTAAATGACTTCCAAATGCAAACAGTATACATACCTGACAGACTGTACATAAAATTCTTTTATCCTTTACTATCATCAGGGTTCATTCTGTTGCCTTTGGTTGTCTCTTCCACTAATATGGTAAACAACTGCCATTTGGAAGTACCTAATTAAGCATGTAATTGGTAAATGAATTTGGATCCTCTTTAACCAAATAAAAATAAATATAACAGATTGATAAGCATGGTACCTTGATTTTAATGGGATAGAATTCAAATACAATGTATCACAAGAGGGTATTTCATATGATAAATGAATAAAATTCTGTCACTCAAATAATAAAGTATTGAAAAATCAATAACAAGAATTATTATAAGGCAAGCACTCAGTGGAGTAGAGCTGTCAGTTTTTCATCCTTTTGTACTTATTGTATAGGTTTAGCAGTAGAAAGATCCCCAGCCCTTTGCATTTATCTTTGGGCCTGGGTGAGTTCAATTTCATTTAGATTAGGCCAGAAATTTCAGAACATCAGGTTAATCTATCCAGTCTTGATGGGCAACTGAGCAAACAGACCAGTATAAGTGTAAAATTGTAATTCTGGAGATTAATGTTGCCTTTCCTGTTTACCACGAATTTGACCTCCTTGCCTTTCTTTTCTTTTTCCTTTTTTTCTTTTTGCAGCTTCAGTTCAGGGTCCCTGGGAGAGAGCCATCTCACCAAACAAAGTGCCCTACTATATCAAGTAAGTCAAAAGCATTTATGTACCTGATCTGTATGTTCATGAATGAATTTCTTTTTAAAAGTCATTATTCTCATCTACAATATCTATTTCTTTTTACGCCTAAGGAAGCATAGATAATAAATTCATACTGTAAATTTGTTGATGCAATATGAAATCACTTTTATGAACAATACATTTTAGGCAGCATATATGGTGTGTTTTGGAGGGTGAGCAGAATTTTTACAGCAGGGCAAAAATATCCAGTAAAATCATTGATAGTGGGAGTGAATAATTGACAGGAAAATATTATTTTTGTAGGTGTTTCTGCATCTCTTATTCTTCAGAGGTAAAAGGTCTATCAAGTGATACTTACACAAACGGTTGAAATGAATTACGTGTCATATAACCCATAGGAGGCAGACAGTCCAGAATTTATGGAGCTGAGTTGCTCATTCTCAACATATAGCTCTTTGACTTAGTTACCTAATAATAGCTTCAGAGTGGAACTCTTTTTTTCTGGGACCATTTGTGACAATCAAAGGAAAAGAGTCAAAGGATAGATGTTCTATGAAACATAAATTATGATATATTGCCTTGACACGGAGAAGAAAGGATATTGAGTTATTATGATGCTTTAACAGTCTCTCATCAATCATGCAAGAATCTAACTTAAGTCTAACTTTGAATTGGCTCACCCAACAACACTTAGAAGGAACGGTGTTTATGAAATAGTCTTTAGTAGCAACTAATGTTTTTGAACCTTTTTTTTTTTTGGCATGAATCTGGAAACAAATATTAACTGTTTCCCCAGTTATTCAGCCTGCCATCTCTCATCAAGTCTGTTTTTATTCTTCCAACCCATCAATTCTTCATAATTCAGCTCCAAAGCAGTCACTACAGTCCTAGATCTTCATTACTTCCGTTCTCAAGAAACGTAATTTCAGGCCTCTATTTTGTTAACTCAAAAAAAAAAAAAATGAGGATGAAGGGACTTTAGGGGCTCTCCAAAGCAAGGCATGTTCTTCAGAAATATGGTTTAACTTTTATTTTATTAAATTTTCCCAAAAGCAATATCTTTGAACTTAAAAAAAAAAAAACTCCTTTTATATGTTTTAATCCTACTTTTAAGTTTTCCTCTTTTTCAAAACACTTTCATTATTTTTATATTTCATTCATTCATTTCATAACTCAAAACTACATATTTTAAACACCAATTTAAGGTACATATTTTACTCAACAATACATAGATTTAAACATGTGTGCGTATTTTATGGGATCTTTGTAGTGATTTCCTATATCAGTGTCTTTCTCAGTACAGATTTCATTTCAGATTAAGATACTGAAGACTTAGTAGTTCCAGTAAAACTCTCAGTTTTATCCATTTCCATTATGAGGTACAATAAAGCCTCTTTTTCTACCTTTGTGCATGATGGTTTAGAACCATCTGAAAGCCACTATTATGCAATGATTCTCTGAATGACTGTGTAGGCTTCTTTAAAAGTCTCACACAGATTTCTACTATCCTCTCCTTTGTGCTTCTCGACTGAGGGAGGTCGTCACAGGGGTCTCATATCAGATGTTCTAAATATCAGATATTTACATTATAATTCATAGCAAAATAAAAATAAGAAACTATGGGATAGCAACAAAAAATAATTTTACTATTGATACTCACTACAGGAAGCGGAACTGTATTAAAGGGTCTCAGCATTAGGAAGGGTGAGAACCATTGCTCTAGTGTTGAATCTAATAAAAGACATCCCTGTAGTTTGCTAAATGGCAGTAGACATTAATTCAGCCATTCACAATTTAAAATAGACAAATTTAAAATGATGGAATATCCCCCACTTTGCAATAAGTTAGTCTCTGCTGTTTCTCAGTACAAGTCCATATCCTATTTACCTAGTACTTGTTTACACACTGAAGGATGACTGTGGTCATGAAAACACAAATTCTATCCCTGGCTCTGATATTATTTAGATATGTGGTCATGGGCAGATCATCAACCTATACAAACCTTAGCTTCTCATTTATAAAATACAGTGCTAATTTAAATAATATAAAAGAACCTTTTCAGCTATCAGAATCAATGAGTTGAGTCATTTGATGGACATGTTAAAGTCAGAATACTAAAATCTGAACTTATTTTCAAAAGTTTTATTTTTAGTTTTAAATTCATCATTTTACTCACCAACACATGCTTAACTTAGTTTCATTAGTTAGGCTTCTAGCTGCTTGGTTTCTGAGAATGCAAAAATGGAAATCCAAGGACGTACACATACTAGACAAGCACATAAACACTAAACTATTTGCCCAGGTTCTAAATAAGCCATTATTGTTTTAAAGATACTTTTACATGTGTGCGTATATGTATAATTCTTTTTTATTTAAACTTCAACTTCAGATATCTTGTTTCAACCCACTATGTTTTCTTTCTTTTTTTTTTCTCTAGATAATTTTTAAGATCCAAATTCTTCCTAGTTCAATGGTTAAAGAGCTAGAACAATAGATAGGAAGAAATTAGTGGAAAGGTGAGTATGCAGGTGTTAAGTGCCTCTGATGTGATCAGTTTCAAGAATGATCACTACCTCATTTCCACTGGCATCTCTAAAACATTCTAAAGAACAGTATCCTCCACTAATAAATTACTCAAAATTAAAGATTATAAGATTTATCAAATAGAAATATAAAATATTAAGCTGTAGCATGCTAAAAAGAAACATCACAAAATATACATCATTGATAAAAGTTTAATTACATTTGTATTTATTATTCACAACTATATTTTAAAGCAAATCATTATTTCAAATTCTTTTTATTGTCTCAGAATTTCATACACAGGTGTAGTATGTTTTAACCAAATCCATTTCCCAATCCCTCAGCTTCAATTGCTCCCTTATCAATCACTTTTTCCTCCAAACTTCATGTGCTTTGTTTTTAAAGGCTTTCAGACCACATAATACTTCCTATATATACATGGTTGTAGAACCATCTACTGAAGTATAAGAGGCCTCTCTGGGGTCACATCCCTGAAGAAAACTGATTCTCTCTTCTACAACAGCCATCAATTGCCAATAGACTCTCAGATGGCTGGAACTTCATGACTCCTTCCCCATTCCATGCCAGGGTTCATCATGCCCAGCTAATATTGTTTCACTGAGGATGTCTACTACCTATGGCTCTTTGAATCTTAGATCCACCCCGCCTCTTCTGCAATGATAACTTAGCCTTAGGGGGTGATATATATCTTCCTATTAGAATTGAGCACCCCACAGTTAAAGTGAATTATTTTTAAGTATAAGGTTCAGTGGACTTTTTGTACTGACAAATAACATTCATAATCAGAGATGCTTTATTGGTTAGAAACTAGCAATAAAATTAACAATGAGTTGAAAATAAGTTGACTAGTTCCTAATTCTCATCTTGGTTGTCTTTGGGAGTCTTTTTATTTAATTAGTTTTATCCTTTTGACAATTTCAGCCATGTAAGTAAAATATTCTGATTCTTCTTCCCCACTCTTATCACAACCTCCTTCTTTTGTACAAATTTCTTTCCCATATTCATGGCTTTCTGTTTCAGGACACAATGAGGTTAACCAGAGGCATCTTTTTGACCCTGAGTTTGGAACTTTCTATGGAATCCTAGAAGGCTAATCAGTAGGTAACACAACTGAAGAAAATGACTTTCCCATCCCAGAATTTGTCAGTAGCCAGAATTTATTCATCAGTGGGGATGGGCGTGGTAACATGAGACCCTTTCAGTCCATAGAAGTCTGTAATCAAGTCCAGTCCAATGCAGACCTGATGTCAGTAAAGGCACCTGCTCTGAGTTCATGGTTGCTGTGGCCATGTCGGGCCTAGAAGATGGTGTTTTGCAGCTATTCTTGCTATCACAAATCCCCACTGGCAAACCTCAGCCATTTTTTTTTAGTGCTTAAAAACTTTGCATTTTCAGTGACAGGTTATCCAAATAACAAGAAGTTTACTTACCAAATAGCAGTTTGCATACCAATAGTATAATATTCATGAGGTAGTTGAGTTAGGCATTCATTCTTGAGATGTGAAGACATTAACAATATTTTTGTTGTGGACTGGAACTCTGACAGCATTTATGCATGCCTTGACATCAGCTTTTCATATGACACTATGAAGCTCCATTTTCACACTTCTGCCTGCATTTTTGTCTAGTTTATTATTGATAGTGTCCATCGTTGTTAGAAGTTTCATATTCCCTTTCCCTTAAGGCGCGCATTTCTGCCAGCACCGCTATCAGGTTATTTGATCACAGCTTTCATCGCCACTGAAAAAATAGAACCCAACATTGTTCAACCTGTTACCACTGCTTTTTCTACTCTCTGCCATTTTGTACTTGTTTGGCCTACTGTCAAACTCATGAAATTTTCAGTATAATAGCCTTTAACCAGCTGCTGTGTTCTGCTAGGATTTCTTTCACCTTTTTATGTTTCATACTCCCATATGGGTAAACCAAACAGAGCCAAGAACTAGGACTCTCTTGCTTACTTAATGAGGTAGAAAATTATTCGTCTGTGTTCTGGACTGTCAGAAGAATTTAGGAATCCCAAAGTTTCATGCAGGATGTTCCAACATAGATGCCATAATAGAAGCATAAGAAATATTGTACTGAATCAGACTAACAGAGCAACTAGCCCAGGGCTCTATCCCATATAGAGGCATGAGTGGTGTTTTCTCTTTGTTTGTCTAGTTTATTAGTTAACTTAGCAATATTCGTCTCAAAAAATTAGGGTGCATCATGTCCAGTTGCTAATAATGCATTGGAAAATGACTGGCAGTGAAGTTTATGCAAAGCTATGTAAAACTTTTGCCACATGTTGCTTCAGTCTTGTCTTAGAAGTAACTCCTATGGGTATGGTGAATTCTCTATAAATCAATGATGTTTTACTTTCTTTTCAGTCTATATCCCTTGACCTCAACAACTGGCCCTAGCTAAAAAGTTTCAAAGTCCATGAAGACATTTCTATTTACTCACTACGGATTTTAATCTCACATCCCCTGACTTATGTTTTTTCTTTCCGTCTTCCTGCTTTGAGAAATCCTAATCCTTTTTAGTCTTTTAGTCTGTCCTTGAATGGAAGATAAGCTTTCCCCTTGATCATTTTGGCTGTTTTTTTCCCTGGATCTTTTCCAGCTCTGTAATATTTTCCCTGGGCTAGCATGAGTAGAACAGCCCAGATATTGGTTATTAAATTTGTTAGCACCATCTCTAGTCTCCACTCACTCATGAAGAATGTAAATGCTATTTACTGTCTCCCATTGGTACAGAAATGGAGCAACCAATTGAGGTCATAACCTCTTCTACATGGATTAGTTCTAGCGGAGGGCTGATTTTCTGCTACTTTTCCGTATTACCAGATGAACTGCTTCACCTTACATTTCTGCCAGCTGTCCCTTAGGAAAAATTGGCTTTTTAGACAAGCTGGTCATTTTCCTCCTTAAAAGACGCTGTGGTTGCTAAATATTGGGATGAATCTACTAATAAAACCCAGTAACAAACCTGCTGACTCCGTCAGCAATAATACATTGCACCAGGTTATTTTCTAAACATTTCTGAGGTACTTCATAAAGACCTCATGAAGTAAAAATGGGGTTCTGGGGAAACTAAATGTTCAACTTTTTAAAAATAGCATGTAATGCACACAAAGGAACTTATGTTCAAATGACTTTTGATCTCTTCCCGTTGGCAAGTGTGTTTGTGTGTGTGTGTGTGTGTGTGTGTACACGCGCATGCTCCCTCACTCATGCAAATGCAAATATGTGTGACCATGATGTAGTCTTTTACCACTCTCAATTCCAGGCATTCATCATATCTAAGTTGCTCAAAACTTTCTAATTGGTTCATGCATAGCAAAAAAAAAAAGTGTTAGTTAAAGTCAACATTTATTTTATTCAATGTCTCTCAGCACTGCTATGCCTGATAAAATTACTGCTTTGGGTTCTGACTCTAGTCTTCTATGGTCTGTTATTACCATAGCTCTATAAGTGTGCACATCTAATTTTCTATATGGAATTGGGGCCATCTACCTAGACCTATCTCTTGGTGGTGGTGTTCTGTATCTTGTCAGTGGACCTTCTAGTTTTAGTTTATAGACCATACTCTGATTTCAGGATTAACACCCCTTAACTGCAGTAGCCTTTGAATCATGGCAATGCCTTTCTCTTATACTGTAGCACTTTGGTTCCTAATTCCAACACTGATTTTCAGGTTTTCAATGCCCCCTGAGTTTAAAACATATTTCTCTACCATCCATGCTCCAGTTTAGTCATGCCAGGAGTTGCTCTAGCTTGAGTTTTGGGTTGTTTCCCTCTTTGAATTACTGATTTCAATTTCAGTATGAGAATCTATACACAGAAAAAGTGGTGGTTGGCTGTCTACAAGATTTATCATGTGAAATATCTCCTATTGGTTGGTTTACAGTGGTTATCTCTGCTGAAAAAGAGTTCATCAACTGATGCCTAGATAAGATGACAGTGTTCTTATACTGACTTGGAAGACATTCCTCTTTTTCTCGCTCTTATCTTTCTATTCTAAGAACCACACTAATATTCTGACATTTCATTTGTATACTAGTGGAATCCTGGCAAAGCTAGTTATAGACTATCAACACATAGTGCAGTGTACAGTTTTATGCTGTTTCTGGTATATTTCCTTTTGTGTATATTTTCCTTCAAAGCAACTTTTAGCAGCTGACATTATGTAGTGGGAAAGTTAAGAAAAGGTGCCCCAAGGGATGTAATATCTCGTTCCCTCTCAAATGATATGTACTCACTGACAAGTGGATATTAGCCCAGAAACTTAGAATACCCAAGATATAAGATACAATTTGCGAAACACATGAAACTCAAGAAGAATGAAGACCAAAATGTGGACACTTTGCCCCTCCTT